>NC_092764.1:80788434-80793434 GCF_047496795.1 Chiloscyllium punctatum
AAGTCCCTGATCTACCCCATGACCTGCCATTGACACTGAGCACCCATGGCTGGAGCAATGCAGCAATGACCTGTCCTAGTCATCATTCTGACTCCAATATTGATCCTTGCATTAGCACTGTCTCAAAGGCTCATTTACTTCTGTCTAGTTTGTCCAAACTTTCCAGTCTGGTTTACCATCCCACATAAACCACCCTGTGTCTTTCTAATGACTAAGCCAATTTTGTATCCAACTTACCAACTCACTGTGGATCCCATGTGATTTAACCTTCCCAAGGAAACTTTGAAACCCAGCAAGAAAATGATCAATGTTATTGGTTTTCAGGGGATTGACTGTGACTCCAGTAGTTTGGGCTATGTGCCAAAGAACCTTTCCTTTCTTTGTCTGAACTCCCATTCCATTCAATAGGAGCCTTCCATTCTGAAGAACGTCATGTCTGTTCTAACTCCTGGTCATGCTGTTCTTTTCTCACTCTGTCTCTGTTGTTCAAGTGACATATTCATTAATGTTTTTCAGTGTGTTTGACAGTGTTCTTTGGAAACTTTCTGATGTTGATGATATTCCAAAGGGTAGCCGGTTACAGAAATAAAGTTCAAAAGTTGTAATAAAGGTATTCAGTTTTCTCAAGTCTGTGCCTGCCCAGAGCCAACCTTAACACTGGCACTAGGGAGGCAACACACCATCCTGGAGTCTTGTTCACAGCCACAGGAATATCTATCTGTGGCACTGACCATAGAGTCTCCTCTCACTACAGAGTAAAGTTTGCTGCAATTTCTATTTGTTTTTGCTACTTAAACAATGCAGAACATGCACAATATATATATATTGTGCTGAATTGGCATGTTTAAGTGATAGTTGCAATGCCTCTGAGACAGAAGGTCTGGGTTCAGATTCGACCTGCCCCAGAAGTGTGTCAGAACATCCCTGAACAGACTGATTAAAAATAATTAAACTTTTAAACTCACTTGTGTCTTGATTGAGGTCCTTTGTTGATCATGAATTGCCCAGAATGGTATGGGGTAGGTTAGGGAGTGAAAATCTACGCCATCATGTTAGAAACAGACTGAGTTTCCAGTATTATCACAGCTGATTGAAGATGCCCATGTCTGAGTGATTGATTCAAAACCTAAGGCAATGGTGGGATGTGAAGCTTCAACTCTTTGCTCTGGTCCCAAACGGAATGAATAAGATTCACCCAGATGACTCAATAATTGGTGTGGTAGGTGCAGGGCAAAGAACCAAAAGAAAGAAAGAAAATGATGTCTGGAGCTTGCTCTGATATAACTTGGAAATCCTGCAGTACAGGTTATCAGGGATAATGCAGGGAATAACAAGAAACTACCCAAAACTCTCAACTAGAATTGGGGAATTGGAAACCTTTGTTCAGAAGCTTCTTTGAAAGGAAGAAAGGGTGTTTAGTCATAAGCCCATCGGTAATGTCAGAAAAGGCTCCTTATTTATTTATTCATTTGTGGGATGTAGGCGTTGCTGGCTGGCTGGCATTTATTGCCCGTCCCAGCTGCCCTTGAGAAGGTGTGGGTGAGCTGTCTTCTTGAACCAGTCCACCTGCTGTGGGTTGACCCCCAACGCCATTTAGGGAGAGAATTCCAGGATTTTGATCCAGCGATTGTGAAGGAATGGCGATATATTTCCAAGTAACGATGGTGAGTGGCTTGGTGAGAAATATGCAGGTGGTAGTGTTCCCATGTCTGTGCTGCCCTTGTCCTTCTAGATGGCTGTGGTTGTGGGTTTGGAAGGTGCTGTCTGAGGATCTTTGGTGAATTTCTGCAGTGCATATTGTAGATAGTTCGCACTGCTGCTACTGAGCATCAATGATGGAGGGAGAGGATGTTTGTGGATGTAGTGTGGATTAAGAGGGCTGCTTTATCCTGATGGTGTCAAGCTTGTTGAGCATCTTTGGGGCTGCACTCATCCAGGTAAATGGGGAATATTTGATCACTCTCCTGATTTGTGCCTTGTGGACAGTCTTTGTGGAGTCAGGAGGTGAGTTACTCGTCACAGTATTTCCAGCCTCTGACCTGCTCTTGTAGCCACTGTGTTAATGTGGTGAGTCCAGTTGAGTTGCTGGTTAATGATAACCCCAGGATGTTGATAGTGGGGGAATTCAGTGATGGGAACATCATTGAACATCGAGAGGTGGTGGTTAGATTGTCTCTTGTTGGTGATGGTCAGAACCTGGCATTTGTGCGACTTGCCACGTGTCAGTCCAAGCCTGGATATTGTCCAGATCTTGTTGCATTTGAACATGGGCTGCTTCAGTGTCTGAGGAGTCATGAATGGTGCTGAACATTGTGCAATCATTGGTGAACATCCCCACTACTGACCTGATGATGGAGGGAGGATCATTGATGAAGCAACTGAGGATGTTTGAGCCTAGGACACTGCTCTGAGGTATGTCTGCAGAGATGTCCTGGGGATAAGATGACTGATCTCCAACATCTTCTTATGTGTCAAGGTATGACTCCGAACACCAGAGATTTTGCCCCGATCCCCATTGATTCCAGCTTTGCTAGGGCTCCTTGATGTCACACTTGTTCAAATGCAGTCTTGATGTCAGGTGGGGCACCTTCCCCTGCCACCGCAAACAGTGCCCACACCTCCCCCTCACCTCCATCCAAGGATCCTTCCACATTTGACAGAGATTTACCTACCTTCCATACATATACTGTATCTGTTGCTCCCAGTGTGATCTCCTATACACTGGGGAGACAGGATACCTACTTGCGCAATGTTTCAGAGAATATTTCTGGGGCACATGCACCAATCAACCCCACCATCCTGTGGCCGAGCCCTTCAACTCCACTTCCCACTCTGCCAAGGTCGTGCAAGTCCTTGGTCTCCTCCACCCCCAAACTCTCCCCACCCAATACCTGGAGAAAGAAAACCTCATCATCCACCTGGGGGCCTTCCAACCAGACGGATCGATGTTGATTTCACCAGTTTCCTCATTTCCCCTGCCTCCACCTTTTAATGCCAGAACAAACATTCAAACTCGGCACCGCCCTCTTGACCGATCCTACCCGTCCATCTCCCTTCCCACCTATCCACTCCACCCTCCTCTCTGACCTATCATCATCACCCCACACCTTCATCTACCTGTTGCATTCCCAGCTACCTTCCCCAGCCCCCAGCCCCAGCCCCCTCCCATTTCTCTCTCAGCCCCATTGCCCCACCCCTTCTTCCTGATGAAGTGCTTGAAATGTCAACTTCCTGCTCCGCGGTTGCTGCCTGACTGGATGTTGCTTCACTCGTCTGTGAGACAGCTCTCTATATTATCCCATTTCGAAAAACATGAAAACTCACGTTCAAATCATTCAACTATTCTCTAATCATGGTGCCTTGCTGTGCAAACATATACTTAACAATGACTAAACATCAAAATTATTTCATTATCTGTCACACACTTTGAGAAATTTTGAGGTTGTAACAGGTGCTTTATAAATGCACAATTGCTTACTTTCATCCTCATGCTTTCTGTGTAATAATTGTCACATCTGCTTTTCTCTATTTTTGTATTTGTGAGATCACTGACCTTTGGATTTCACCTTTTCACCGTTGTCCTCACATTTTTCAGTAGAGATAAAAAAGATTGCTATTAGTTTGGAAATAAAAAGGAAATCTCTTATGTTCAGTGCATCCTGTTGTTAGTTTTTAGTGAGAGAATGATGTTATGGCTGCAAGTCAGGATGGTGTGTGGCAAAGAGTGGAATTTGCAGGAGAGATGGTGTTCCCATATGTCTGCAGCCCTCTCTTTCTAATCAACAGAATTTTCCTGCTTGGAAGCTGCTGTCAAGGGAGCCTTAGTGAGTTAATGCAGGGCACAACAGCATAGGAACATAAGAAGGTAAGGACTAGGAGCAGGAGTAGGCCACCTGACCCTTCCAGCCTGCTCCGCCATTCAATATGATCATGGCTGATCTCTTCATAGACTCAGCTCCACTTACTTCAAAACATTATATCTCTAAGCATTAAAATCATTTATTGAGGAAACCTCAACCACTTCCCTGGGCAGGGAATTCAATAGATTCACAACCCTCTGGGTGAAGAAGCTCCTTCTCATTTCAGTCCGAAATCTGCTCCTTGTAAATTTGAGGCTATACTCTCTTGTCCTAGTTTCACCCACCAGTGGAAACATTCACTCCATGTCTATCTTATCTTAATTTTGCATATTTCTTTAAGATCTTTAAGATCTTTATAAACCCACGCTGCATCTGCTGAATGGGACAATTTCTATTCAGTACACTATCATCGATGTTACACACTGCTGTCACTGTGCATTCGTTTCCGAGGGAATGAATGGTGTGGGCATTAGTTGGGATGTAAATCAACTTTGTACTAGATGGTATCAAGTGGTTTTTGTGTTATTGGAGCTGCACCCATCCAGGCAATTGGGGCATATTCCATCACACTCTGGATTTGTACTTTGTAGATGGGAGACAGGATTTGAGGAATGAGGAGGCAAATAACTCACCACAGAATGTCCAGTCTCTGATTAGTTTTTGGTGCCAGATTATTTAAATGAATTGTGCAGTTTGGATTCTGTTCAACTGTATCCCTCGGGATGTCGATAATGGGGGATTGGGAATTACCATTGACATTGAATGTCGAGGGGCAATGGTTGGATTGTCTTTAGTTGGAGATGTCCATTGCCTGGTACTTGTGTAGCTGAAATATTATGAGGCAGCTCTCTGCCCAAACCTGCATGTTGTCCATATTTTGCTGCACCTGGACACATTCTGGTTCAGTGCCTGAGAAGTTGGTAACGGGACTGAATGTTGTGCAATCATCAGAGAACGTCCACACTTCCAAACTTAAACTGGACAGTAAAAACTGATAGAAATGTTTGTACCTGGAATAACCTTTGCAGAGTGCCCTGGAGCTTAATGACTGACTTCCAGAAACCACCACCAGCCTCCTATGTACCAGGTATGACTAGAAGCAATGGAGAGTTTCCTGCCAATTGCCATGGAGTTCAGTTT
>NC_092764.1:80818434-80825934 GCF_047496795.1 Chiloscyllium punctatum
AACACTCTCTGGTCTTGGTTGTTGTATTTTCGCTATGACTAGCTTTTCTCGGATGGTCTGTTGTCATGCTGTGACTCCAGGCAGAAAACCTTTCCTGGCAGAAACAATGCAGGCCACGGTTCTCCCTGAGGTCAAAAGGAAAGTGCTGAAAGACTGAAGCAGTTTCCAGGTTTGTCTGAGGGCAGGCATGGTGATGTGGTGAGGCTGGAAGTTTGCTGATGTAAACGTGTGTGGGTGATGGGTCAAAGGGGATGCCGGGAAACTAAATAACTTCAAGGAGAGAATAGAGAGCCTTCTAATGAGTAACAGATTACAGGGTTATGTGGAGTGGACAGGACAGTGGAGTTGAGGCTGAGATGAGGTCAGCAATGATCATATTAAATGGTGGAATAGGCTGGAGGGGCTAAATTGTGTTCTCTTGCTCCTGGTTTTTATGTTCTTATGATCTGAGGATGCAGGTGAGAGGATGATCAAGGCATTAACCAGGAGGGCTGTGCCCTGGGCCCAGAGCTGCTGAAAATCTCCCGCCGAAATATCGATTACCTTCCTCAGTGTGAACTTCTGCAGACTTGGACACCACAGATGGGTTGGTGAGGGAGAGGCCGGTACCCCAGCACTGTCTTGAGGGGAAGCTTCTGGAAGGAATGTGTACAAAGTTAAAAATCACACAACACCAGGTTATCGTCCAACAGGTTTATTTGGAAGCACTAGCTTTCGAAGCGCTGCTCGTTCATCAGGTGGTTGTGGAATATAATCTCCTAAAACACAGAATTTATAGCAAAAGTTTCCAGTGTGATGTAACTGAAATTATATATTGGAAAAGACCTGGATTGTTTGTTACATCTCTCATCTTTTAGAATGACCATGTTGGTTTCAGTTCTTTCATATGTAAATCACAGAATATTTTAAAGTTATATTCTCAAGTGAACTTTAACAATTGGTGTCATGTCGGCCCAGATAATGTATTTAATGTGAGTGGTTTCCCCCTCCCAGTGTTCATGTGATGGCACCACCATCTCCCCCTGAGAGGAAGGGGCACCAAACTGAGGTCAAAGTCCCTGATCTACCCCATGACCTGCCATTGACACTGAGCACCCATGGCTGGAGCAATGCAGCAATGACCTGTCCTAGTCATCATTCTGACTCCAATATTGATCCTTGCATTAGCACTGTCTCAAAGGCTCATTTACTTCTGTCTAGTTTGTCCAAACTTTCCAGTCTGGTTTACCATCCCACATAAACCACCCTGTGTCTTTCTAATGACTAAGCCAATTTTGTATCCAACTTACCAACTCACTGTGGATCCCATGTGATTTAACCTTCCCAAGGAAACTTTGAAACCCAGCAAGAAAATGATCAATGTTATTGGTTTTCAGGGGATTGACTGTGACTCCAGTAGTTTGGGCTATGTGCCAAAGAACCTTTCCTTTCTTTGTCTGAACTCCCATTCCATTCAATAGGAGCCTTCCATTCTGAAGAACGTCATGTCTGTTCTAACTCCTGGTCATGCTGTTCTTTTCTCACTCTGTCTCTGTTGTTCAAGTGACATATTCATTAATGTTTTTCAGTGTGTTTGACAGTGTTCTTTGGAAACTTTCTGATGTTGATGATATTCCAAAGGGTAGCCGGTTACAGAAATAAAGTTCAAAAGTTGTAATAAAGGTATTCAGTTTTCTCAAGTCTGTGCCTGCCCAGAGCCAACCTTAACACTGGCACTAGGGAGGCAACACACCATCCTGGAGTCTTGTTCACAGCCACAGGAATATCTATCTGTGGCACTGACCATAGAGTCTCCTCTCACTACAGAGTAAAGTTTGCTGCAATTTCTATTTGTTTTTGCTACTTAAACAATGCAGAACATGCACAATATATATATATTGTGCTGAATTGGCATGTTTAAGTGATAGTTGCAATGCCTCTGAGACAGAAGGTCTGGGTTCAGATTCGACCTGCCCCAGAAGTGTGTCAGAACATCCCTGAACAGACTGATTAAAAATAATTAAACTTTTAAACTCACTTGTGTCTTGATTGAGGTCCTTTGTTGATCATGAATTGCCCAGAATGGTATGGGGTAGGTTAGGGAGTGAAAATCTACGCCATCATGTTAGAAACAGACTGAGTTTCCAGTATTATCACAGCTGATTGAAGATGCCCATGTCTGAGTGATTGATTCAAAACCTAAGGCAATGGTGGGATGTGAAGCTTCAACTCTTTGCTCTGGTCCCAAACGGAATGAATAAGATTCACCCAGATGACTCAATAATTGGTGTGGTAGGTGCAGGGCAAAGAACCAAAAGAAAGAAAGAAAATGATGTCTGGAGCTTGCTCTGATATAACTTGGAAATCCTGCAGTACAGGTTATCAGGGATAATGCAGGGAATAACAAGAAACTACCCAAAACTCTCAACTAGAATTGGGGAATTGGAAACCTTTGTTCAGAAGCTTCTTTGAAAGGAAGAAAGGGTGTTTAGTCATAAGCCCATCGGTAATGTCAGAAAAGGCTCCTTATTTATTTATTCATTTGTGGGATGTAGGCGTTGCTGGCTGGCTGGCATTTATTGCCCGTCCCAGCTGCCCTTGAGAAGGTGTGGGTGAGCTGTCTTCTTGAACCAGTCCACCTGCTGTGGGTTGACCCCCAACGCCATTTAGGGAGAGAATTCCAGGATTTTGATCCAGCGATTGTGAAGGAATGGCGATATATTTCCAAGTAACGATGGTGAGTGGCTTGGTGAGAAATATGCAGGTGGTAGTGTTCCCATGTCTGTGCTGCCCTTGTCCTTCTAGATGGCTGTGGTTGTGGGTTTGGAAGGTGCTGTCTGAGGATCTTTGGTGAATTTCTGCAGTGCATATTGTAGATAGTTCGCACTGCTGCTACTGAGCATCAATGATGGAGGGAGAGGATGTTTGTGGATGTAGTGTGGATTAAGAGGGCTGCTTTATCCTGATGGTGTCAAGCTTGTTGAGCATCTTTGGGGCTGCACTCATCCAGGTAAATGGGGAATATTTGATCACTCTCCTGATTTGTGCCTTGTGGACAGTCTTTGTGGAGTCAGGAGGTGAGTTACTCGTCACAGTATTTCCAGCCTCTGACCTGCTCTTGTAGCCACTGTGTTAATGTGGTGAGTCCAGTTGAGTTGCTGGTTAATGATAACCCCAGGATGTTGATAGTGGGGGAATTCAGTGATGGGAACATCATTGAACATCGAGAGGTGGTGGTTAGATTGTCTCTTGTTGGTGATGGTCAGAACCTGGCATTTGTGCGACTTGCCACGTGTCAGTCCAAGCCTGGATATTGTCCAGATCTTGTTGCATTTGAACATGGGCTGCTTCAGTGTCTGAGGAGTCATGAATGGTGCTGAACATTGTGCAATCATTGGTGAACATCCCCACTACTGACCTGATGATGGAGGGAGGATCATTGATGAAGCAACTGAGGATGTTTGAGCCTAGGACACTGCTCTGAGGTATGTCTGCAGAGATGTCCTGGGGATAAGATGACTGATCTCCAACATCTTCTTATGTGTCAAGGTATGACTCCGAACACCAGAGATTTTGCCCCGATCCCCATTGATTCCAGCTTTGCTAGGGCTCCTTGATGTCACACTTGTTCAAATGCAGTCTTGATGTCAGGTGGGGCACCTTCCCCTGCCACCGCAAACAGTGCCCACACCTCCCCCTCACCTCCATCCAAGGATCCTTCCACATTTGACAGAGATTTACCTACCTTCCATACATATACTGTATCTGTTGCTCCCAGTGTGATCTCCTATACACTGGGGAGACAGGATACCTACTTGCGCAATGTTTCAGAGAATATTTCTGGGGCACATGCACCAATCAACCCCACCATCCTGTGGCCGAGCCCTTCAACTCCACTTCCCACTCTGCCAAGGTCGTGCAAGTCCTTGGTCTCCTCCACCCCCAAACTCTCCCCACCCAATACCTGGAGAAAGAAAACCTCATCATCCACCTGGGGGCCTTCCAACCAGACGGATCGATGTTGATTTCACCAGTTTCCTCATTTCCCCTGCCTCCACCTTTTAATGCCAGAACAAACATTCAAACTCGGCACCGCCCTCTTGACCGATCCTACCCGTCCATCTCCCTTCCCACCTATCCACTCCACCCTCCTCTCTGACCTATCATCATCACCCCACACCTTCATCTACCTGTTGCATTCCCAGCTACCTTCCCCAGCCCCCAGCCCCAGCCCCCTCCCATTTCTCTCTCAGCCCCATTGCCCCACCCCTTCTTCCTGATGAAGTGCTTGAAATGTCAACTTCCTGCTCCGCGGTTGCTGCCTGACTGGATGTTGCTTCACTCGTCTGTGAGACAGCTCTCTATATTATCCCATTTCGAAAAACATGAAAACTCACGTTCAAATCATTCAACTATTCTCTAATCATGGTGCCTTGCTGTGCAAACATATATTTAACAATGACTAAACATCAAAATTATTTCATTATCTGTCACACACTTTGAGAAATTTTGAGGTTGTAACAGGTGCTTTATAAATGCACAATTGCTTACTTTCATCCTCATGCTTTCTGTGTAATAATTGTCACATCTGCTTTTCTCTATTTTTGTATTTGTGAGATCACTGACCTTTGGATTTCACCTTTTCACCGTTGTCCTCACATTTTTCAGTAGAGATAAAAAAGATTGCTATTAGTTTGGAAATAAAAAGGAAATCTCTTATGTTCAGTGCATCCTGTTGTTAGTTTTTAGTGAGAGAATGATGTTATGGCTGCAAGTCAGGATGGTGTGTGGCAAAGAGTGGAATTTGCAGGAGAGATGGTGTTCCCATATGTCTGCAGCCCTCTCTTTCTAATCAACAGAATTTTCCTGCTTGGAAGCTGCTGTCAAGGGAGCCTTAGGGAGTTAATGCAGGGCACAACAGCATAGGAACATAAGAAGGTAAGGACTAGGAGCAGGAGTAGGCCACCTGACCCTTCCAGCCTGCTCCGCCATTCAATATGATCATGGCTGATCTCTTCATAGACTCAGCTCCACTTACTTCAAAACATTATATCTCTAAGCATTAAAATCATTTATTGAGGAAACCTCAACCACTTCCCTGGGCAGGGAATTCAATAGATTCACAACCCTCTGGGTGAAGAAGCTCCTTCTCATTTCAGTCCGAAATCTGCTCCTTGTAAATTTGAGGCTATACTCTCTTGTCCTAGTTTCACCCACCAGTGGAAACATTCACTCCATGTCTATCTTATCTTAATTTTGCATATTTCTTTAAGATCTTTAAGATCTTTATAAACCCACGCTGCATCTGCTGAATGGGACAATTTCTATTCAGTACACTATCATCGATGTTACACACTGCTGTCACTGTGCATTCGTTTCCGAGGGAATGAATGGTGTGGGCATTAGTTGGGATGTAAATCAACTTTGTACTAGATGGTATCAAGTGGTTTTTGTGTTATTGGAGCTGCACCCATCCAGGCAATTGGGGCATATTCCATTACACTCTGGATTTGTACTTTGTAGATGGGAGACAGGATTTGAGGAATGAGGAGGCAAATAACTCACCACAGAATGCCCAGTCTCTGATTAGTTTTTGGTGCCAGATTATTTAAATGAATTGTGCAGTTTGGATTCTGTTCAACTGTATCCCTCGGGATGTCGATAATGGGGGATTGGGAATTACCATTGACATTGAATGTCGAGGGGCAATGGTTGGATTGTCTTTAGTTGGAGATGTCCATTGCCTGGTACTTGTGTAGCTGAAATATTATGAGGCAGCTCTCTGCCCAAACCTGCATGTTGTCCATATTTTGCTGCACCTGGACACATTCTGGTTCAGTGCCTGAGAAGTTGGTAACGGGACTGAATGTTGTGCAATCATCAGAGAACGTCCACACTTCCAAACTTAAACTGGACAGTAAAAACTGATAGAAATGTTTGTACCTGGAATAACCTTTGCAGAGTGCCCTGAAGCTTAATGACTGACTTCCAGAAACCACCACCAGCCTCCTATGTACCAGGTATGACTAGAAGCAATGGAGAGTTTCCTGCCAATTGCCATGGAGTTCAGTTTTACTCAGATTTCTTGATGTCAAGGGCAGTTACCTTTACATCTCCTCTTGATTTCATCTCCTTTGTCCATATTTGGACTGAGGCTGGAACGAGGTCAGGAGCTGAGTGGCCCTGGTGATACCCAAACTGAGAGTCTCTCAGCAGGTTATGGTGGCACTGACCTTTTCCTGAGGACTGAGAATATACCGATGCAGGGATAATTGGCTGGGTCGGCTTGTCCTGGTTTTCATGTACAGGGCATACCTGGGCAATTGTCCACATTGTCAGGTAGATGCCAGTGTTACAGTTGTACTGGAACGGCTTGCCTAGGGGAGCGACAAGTTCTGGAGTAAAGTCTTCAGTACTATTGCCAGAATATTGTCAGGGCCCACATCCTTGCAGAATCCTGTGCCTCCAACCATTTCTTTATATCATTGTTTATTTCAGGAGGACAAGACAAAGTATATACTCAGCATTTCCGGTTGAAAATGTTTGGAAATGCTTTTTCCTTGTTCACTGCTGGGCTTCCCCATCATTGGGGATGGTAAAATTCAGGGAGCATCGTCCTCCTGTTCATTGTTTAATTGTAGACCATGATTCCTGACTGGAAGTGGGCGCACTGCAGTGCTTAGCTCTGATGGTTATGGGATCACTTATTGCCTGCTGCTTTTCACAGATACAGGTAATTCTGCCTGGTAGTTACCACAGTTTATCATCACATTTTTAGCGATGTCTGGTGCTTCTCCAGGCATGCCATCCTGCCCTCTTTATGAAACCAGGGTTGATCCCCGGGCTGGATGGTAATGGTTTAGTGGGGAAAATGTTAGGCCATGAGGTTACAGATTCTGCTGCGACTTGTGGTCCACAGTGCCTCATGGATCCCCAGTCTTCAGTTGTTCGATCTGTTCAAAGCCTATCCCATTTTACATGGTGACAGCGTCACACAGCATGATAGACGGTATTCTCAATGTGAAGGTCGGGTTTTGTCTCCACGAGGACTGTGTGGTAGTCACCCTTACTGATACTGGTCTGGACAGATACATCTCTCGCCGGCAGATTGGTGAGGAGGGGCCAAGTATGACTTTCCCACTTGTGGTTCCCTCATTACCTGCCACAGACCCTGTCTAGCAGCTATGTTCTTTTGAAGCTGCTATGCTTTGCATTGACTAAATAGTAATTTCATTATGTGACAGGCACTTTGGTAATTTTTGAGGTTGTGATAGGTGCTTTATAAATGCACAATTACTTATTTTCATCCTCTCTGTTCTTGTACAATCATTCTCACATCTATTTTTCTCTATTTTTGTATTTATGAGATCATTGACTTTCAGATTCCACATCCTTACATTTTTCTGGAGAGATAAAAAAAAGACAGTTTGTAGTTTGGAAATAAAAAGTAAACCTCTTTTGTTCAGTGCATCCTGTTATTAGTTTTTATTAAAATTGCAGATTCTGGAGATCAGAGTCGAG
>NC_092764.1:80858434-80865934 GCF_047496795.1 Chiloscyllium punctatum
TTGAGGCTGAGATGAGGTCAGCAATGATCATATTAAATGGTGGAATAGGCTGGAGGGGCTAAATTGTGTTCTCTTGCTCCTGGTTTTTATGTTCTTATGATCTGAGGATGCAGGTGAGAGGATGATCAAGGCATTAACCAGGAGGGCTGTGCCCTGGGCCCAGAGCTGCTGAAAATCTCCCGCCGAAATATCGATTACCTTCCTCAGTGTGAACTTCTGCAGACTTGGACACCACAGATGGGTTGGTGAGGGAGAGGCCGGTACCCCAGCACTGTCTTGAGGGGAAGCTTCTGGAAGGAATGTGTACAAAGTTAAAAATCACACAACACCAGGTTATCGTCCAACAGGTTTATTTGGAAGCACTAGCTTTCGAAGCGCTGCTCGTTCATCAGGTGGTTGTGGAATATAATCTCCTAAAACACAGAATTTATAGCAAAAGTTTCCAGTGTGACGTAACTGAAATTATATATTGGAAAAGACTTGGATTGTTTGTTACATCTCTCATCTTTTAGAATGACCATGTTGGTTTCAGTTCTTTCATATGTAAATCACAGAATATTTTAAAGTTATATTCTCAAGTGAACTTTAACAATTGGTGTCATGTCGGCCCAGATAATGTATTTAATGTGAGTGGTTTCCCCCTCCCAGTGTTCATGTGATGGCACCACCATCTCCCCCTGAGAGGAAGGGGCACCAAACTGAGGTCAAAGTCCCTGATCTACCCCATGACCTGCCATTGACACTGAGCACCCATGGCTGGAGCAATGCAGCAATGACCTGTCCTAGTCATTATTCTGACTCCAATATTGATCCTTGCATTAGCACTGTCTCAAAGGCTCATTTACTTCTGTCTAGTTTGTCCAAACTTTCCAGTCTGGTTTCCCATCCCACATAAACCACCCTGTGTCTTTCTAATGACTCAGCCAATTTTGTATCCAACTTACCAACTCACTGTGGATCCCATGTGATTTAACCTTCCCAAGGAAACTTTGAAACCCAGCAAGAAAATGATCAATGTTATTGGTTTTCAGGGGATTGACTGTGACTCCAGTAGTTTGGGCTATGTGCCAAAGAACCTTTCCTTTCTTTGTCTGAACTCCCATTCCATTCAATAGGAGCCTTCCATTCTGAAGAACGTCATGTCTGTTCTAACTCCTGGTCATACTGTTCTTTTCTCACTCTGTCTCTGTTGTTCAAGTGACATATTCATTAATGTTTTTCAGTGTGTTTGACAGTGTTCTTTGGAAACTTTCTGATGTTGATGATATTCCAAAGGGTAGCCGGTTACAGAAATAAAGTTCAAAAGTTGTAATAAAGGTACAACTTTAACACTGGCACTAGGGAGGCAACACACCATCCTGGAGTCTTGTTCACAGCCACAGGAATATCTATCTGTGGCACTGACCATAGAGTCTCCTCTCACTACAGAGTAAAGTTTGCTGCAATTTCTATTTGTTTTTGCTACTTAAACAATGCAGAACATACACAATATATATTGTGCTGAATTGGCATGTTTAAGTGATAGTTGCAATGCCTCTGAGACAGAAGGTCTGGGTTCAGATTTGACCTGCCCCAGCAGTGTGTCACAACATCCCTGAACAGACTGATTAAAAATAATTAAACTTTTAAACTCACTTGTGTCTTGATTGAGGTCCTTCGTTGATCATGAATTGCCCAGAATGGTATGGGGTAGGTCAGGGAGTGAAAATCTACACCATCGTGTTAGAAACAGACTGAGTTTCCAATATTATCACAGCTGATTGAAGATGCCCATGTCTGAGTGATTGATTCAAAACCTAAGGCAATGGTGGGATGTGAAGCTTCAACTCTTTGCTCTGGTCCCAAACGGAATGAATAAGATTCACCCAGATGACTCAATAATTGGTGTGGTAGGTGCAGGGCAAAGAACCAAAAGAAAGAAAGAAAATGATGTCTGGAGCTTGCTCTGATATAACTTGGAAATCCTGCAGTACAGGTTATCAGGGATAATGCAGGGAATAACAAGAAACTACCCAAAACTCTCAACTAGAATTGGGGAATTGGAAACCTTTGTTCAGAAGCTTCTTTGAAAGGAGGAGAGGGTGTTTAGTCATAAGCCCATCGGTAATGTCAGAAAAGGCTCCTTATTTATTTATTCATTTGTGGGATGTAGGCGTTGCTGGCTGGCTGGCATTTATTGCCCGTCCCAGCTGCCCTTGAGAAGGTGTGGGTGAGCTGTCTTCTTGAACCAGTCCACCTGCTGTGGGTTGACCCCCAACGCCATTAGGGAGAGAATTCCAGGATTTTGATCCAGCGATGGTGAAGGAATGGCGATATATTCCCAAGTCACGATGGTGAGTGGCTTGGTGAGAAATATGCAGGTGGTAGTGTTCCCATGTCTGTGCTGCCCTTGTCCTTCTAGATGGCTGTGGTTGTGGGTTTGGAAGGTGCTGTCTGAGGATCTTTGGTGAATTTCTGCAGTGCATCTTGTAGATTGTTCACACTGCTGCTATTGAGCATCAATGATGGAGGGAGAGGATGTTTGTGGATGTAGTGTGGATTAAGAGGGCTGCTTTATCCTGATGATGTCAAGCTTGTTGAGCATCTTTGGGGCTGCACTCATCCAGGTAAATGGGGAATATTTGATCACTCTCCTGATTTGTGCCTTGTGGACAGTCTTTGTGGAGTCAGGAGGTGAGTTACTCGTCACAGTATTTCCAGCCTCTGACCTGCTCTTGTAGCCACTGTGTTAATGTGGTGAGTCCACTTGAGTTGCTTGTTAATGATAACCCCAGGATGTTGATAGTGGGGGAATTCAGTGATGGGAACATCATTGAACATCGAGAGGTGGTGGTTAGATTGTCTCTTGTTGGTGATGGTCAGAACCTGGCATTTGTGCGACTTGCCACGTGTCAGTCCAAGCCTGGATATTGTCCAGATCTTGTTGCATTTGAACATGGGATGCTTCAGTGTCTGAGGAGTCATGAATGGTGCTGAACATTGTGCAATCATTGGTGAACATCTCCACTACTGACCTGATGATGGAGGGAGGATCATTGATGAAGCAACTGAGGATGTTTGAGCCGAGGACACTGCTCTGAGGTATGTCTGCAGAGAAGTCCTGGGGCTAAGATGACTGATCTCCAACATCTTCTTATGTGTCAAGGTATGACTCTGAACACCAGAGATTTTGCCCCGATCCCCATTGATTCCAGCTTTGCTAGGGCTCCTTGATGTCACACTTGTTCAAATGCAGTCTTGATGTCAGGTGGGGCACCTTCCCCTGCCACCGCAAACAGTGCCCACACCTCCCCCTCACCTCCATCCAAGGATCCTTCCACATTTGACAGAGATTTACCTACCTTCCATACATATACTGTATCTGTTGCTCCCAGTGTGATCTCCTATACACTGGGGAGACAGGATACCTACTTGCGCAATGTTTCAGAGAATATTTCTGGGGCACATGCACCAATCAACCCCACCATCCTGTGGCTGAGCCCTTCAACTCCACTTCCCACTCTGCCAAGGTCGTGCAAGTCCTTGGTCTCCTCCACCCCCAAACTCTCCCCACCCAATACCTGGAGAAAGAAAACCTCATCTTCCACCTGGAGACCCTCCAACCAGACGGATCGATGTTGATTTCACCAGTTTCCTCATTTCCCCTGCCTCCACCTTTTAATGCCAGAACAAACATTCTAACTCAGCACCGCCCTCTTGACCGATCCTACCCGTCCATCTCCCTTCCCACCTATCCACTCCACCCTCCTCTCTGACCTATCATCATCACCCCATACCTTCATCTACCTGTTGCATTCCCAGCTACCTTCCCCAGCCCCCAGCCCCAGCCCCCTCCCATTTCTCTCTCAGCCCCATTGCCCCACCCCTTCTTCCTGATGAAGTGCTCATGCTTGAAATGTCAACTTCCTGCTCCGCGGTTGCTGCCTGACTGGATGTTGCTTCACTCGTCTGTAGGACAGCTCTCTATATTATCCCATTTCCAAAAACATGAAAACTCACGTTCAAATCATTCAACTATTCTCTAATCATGGTGCCTTGCTGTGCAAACATATATTTAACAATGACTAAACATCAAAATTATTTCATTATCTGTCACACACTTTGAGAAATTTTGAGGTTGTAACAGGTGCTTTATAAATGCACAATTGCTTACTTTCATCCTCATGCTTTCTGTGTAATAATTGTCACATCTGCTTTTCTCTATTTTTGTATTTGTGAGATCACTGACCTTTGGATTTCACCTTTTCACCGTTGTCCTCACATTTTTCAGTCGAGATAAAAAAGATTGCTATTAGTTTGGAAATAAAAAGGAAATCTCTTATGTTCAGTGCATCCTGTTGTTAGTTTTTAGTGAGAGAATGATGTTATGGCTGCAAGTCAGGATGGTGTATGGCAAAGAGTGGAATTTGCAGGAGAGATGGTGTTCCCATATGTCTGCAGCCCTCTCTTTCTAATCAACAGAATTTTCCTGCTTGGAAGCTGCTGTCAAGGGAGCCTTAGTGAGTTAATGCAGGGCACAACAGCATAGGAACATAAGAAGGTAAGGACTAGGAGCAGGAGTAGGCCACCTGGCCCTTCCAACCTGCTCCGCCATTCAATATGATCATGGCTGATCTCTTCATAGACTCAGCTCCACTTACCCGCCCTCTCACTGTAACCCTTAATTCCTTTACTGTTCAAAACATTATATCTCTCGGCATTAAAATCATTTATTGAGGAAACCTCAACCACTTCCCTGGGCAGGGAATTCAATAGATTCATAAACCCTCTGGGTGAAGAAGCTCCTTCTCATTTCAGTCCGAAATCTGCTCCTTGTAAATTTGAGGCTATACTCTCTTGTCCTAGTTTCACCCACCAGTGGAAACATTCACTCCATGTCTATCTTATCTTAATTTTGCATATTTCTTTAAGATCCCCCTGCCCTTCATAAACCCACGCTGCATCTGCTGAATGGGACAATTTCTATTCAGTACACTATCATCGATGTTACACACTGCTGTCACTGTGCATTCGTTTCCGAGGGAATGAATGGTGTGGGCATTAGTTGGGATGTAAATCAACTTTGTACTAGATGGTATCAAGTGGTTTTTGTGTTATTGGAGCTGCACCCATCCAGGCAATTGGGGCATATTCCATCACACTCTGGATTTGTACTTTGTAGATGGGAGACAGGATTTGAGGAATGAGGAGGCAAATAACTCACCACAGAATGTCCAGTCTCTGATTAGTTTTTGATGCCAGATTATTTTAATGAATTGTGCAGTTTGGATTCTGTTCAACTGTATCCCTCGGGATGTCAATAATGGGGGATTGGGAATTACCATTGACATTGAATGTCGAGGGGCAATGGTTGGATTGTCTTTAGTTGGAGATGTCCATTGCCTGGTACTTGTGTAGCTGAAATATTATGAGGCAGCTCTCTGCCCAAACCTGCATGTTGTCCATATTTTGCTGCACCTGGACACATTCTGGTTCAGTGCCTGAGAAGTTGGTAACGGGACTGAATGTTGTGCAATCATCAGAGAACGTCCACACTTCCAAACTTAAACTGGACAGTAAAAACTGATAGAAATGTTTGTACCTGGAATAACCTTTGCAGAGTGCCCTGAAGCTTAATGACTGACTTCCAGAAACCACCACCAGCCTCCTATGTACCAGGTATGACTAGAAGCAATGGAGAGTTTCCTGCCAATTGCCATGGAGTTCAGTTTTACTCAGATTTCTTGATGTCAAGGGCAGTTACCTTTACATCTCCTCTTGATTTCATCTCCTTTGTCCATATTTGGACTGAGGCTGGAACGAGGTCAGGAGCTGAGTGGCCCTGGCGATACCCAAACTGAGAGTCTCTCAGCAGGTTATGGTGGCACTGACCTTTTCCTGAGGACTGAGAATATACCGATGTAGGGATAATTGGCTGGGTCGGCTTGTCCTGGTTTTCATGTACAGGGCATACCTGGGCAATTGTCCACATTGTCAGGTAGATGCTAGTGTTACAGTTGTACTGGAATGGCTTGCCTAGGGGAGCGACAAGTTCTGGAGTAAAGTCTTCAGTACTATTGCCAGAATATTGTCAGGGCCCACATCCTTGCAGAATCCTGTGCCTCCAACCATTTCTTTATATCATTGTTTATTTCAGGAGGACAAGACAAAGTATATACTCAGCATTTCTGGTTGAAAATGTTTGGAAATGCTTTTTCCTTGTTCACTGCTGGGCTTCCCCATCATTGGGGATGGTAAAATTCAGGGAGCATCGTCCTCCTGTTCATTGTTTAATTGTAGACCATGATTCCTGACTGGAAGTGGGCGCACTGCAGTGCTTGGCTCTGATGGTTATGGGATCACTTATTGCCTGCTGCTTTTCACTGATACAGGTAATTCTGCCTGGTAGTTACCACAGTTTATCATCACATTTTTAGCGATGTCTGGTGCTTCTCCAGGCATGCCATCCTGCCCTCTTTATGAAACCAGGGTTGATCCCCGCGCTGGATGGTAATGGTTTAGTGGGGAAAATGTTAGGCCATGAGGTTACAGATTCTGCTGCGACTTGTGGTCCACAGTGCCTCATGGATCCCCAGTCTTCAGTTGTTCGATCTGTTCAAAGCCTATCCCATTTTACATGGTGACAGCATCACACAGCATGATAGACGGTATTCTCAATGTGAAGGTCGGGTTTTGTCTCCACGAGGACTGTGTGGTAGTCACCCTTACTGATACTGGTCTGGACAGATACATCTCTCGCCGGCAGATTGGTGAGGAGGGGCCAAGTATGACTTTCCCACTTGTGGTTCCCTCATTACCTGCCACAGACCCTGTCTAGCAGCTATGTTCTTTTGAAGCCGCTATGCTTTGCATTGACTAAATAGTAATTTCATTATGTGACAGGCACTTTGGTAATTTTTGAGGTTGTGATAGGTGCTTTATAAATGCACAATTACTTATTTTCATCCTCTCTGTTCTTGTACAATCATTCTCACATCTATTTTTCTCTATTTTTGTATTTATGAGATCATTGACTTTCAGATTCCACATCCTTACATTTTTCTGGAGAGATAAAAAAAAGACAGTTTGTAGTTTAGAAATAAAAAGTAAACCTCTTTTGTTCAGTGCATCCTGTTATTAGTTTTTATTAAAATTGCAGATTCTGGAGATCAGAGTCGAGAGAGTGGAGCTGGAAAAGCACAGCAAGTCAGGCAGCATCCGAGGAGCAGGAGAATCGACGTTTATTGCAAAAGCCATTCATCAGGAAAGAGGCCTTTGAGCCATGGGTCTGAGAGATAAATGGGAGGGAGTTGGGGTTGGAGGGAAGGCAGCTGGGAATGTGAGAGGTAGATGAAGGTGCCAGAGAAGGTGATAGCCAGGAGAGGAGGGTGGAGCAGACCAATAGAATGCAATAGGTAAAGGAAGGTGGGGAATGTAATACATAGATGACAGTGGGAAGTATAATAGATAGACAAAGGTGGTGAATGTAATGAAGATGGAGAACGTAGATGAAGATGGAGA
>NC_092764.1:80875934-80880934 GCF_047496795.1 Chiloscyllium punctatum
GACCTGTCCTAGTCATCATTCTGACTCCAATATTGATCCTTGCATTAGCACTGTCTCAAAGGCTCATTTACTTCTGTCTAGTTTGTCCAAACTTTCCAGTCTGGTTTCCCATCCCACATAAACCACCCTGTGTCTTTCTAATGACTCAGCCAATTTTGTATCCAACTTACCAACTCACTGTGGATCCCATGTGATTTAACCTTCCCAAGGAAACTTTGAAACCCAGCAAGAAAATGATCAATGTTATTGGTTTTCAGGGGATTGACTGTGAGTCCAGTAGTTTGGGCTATGTGCCAAAGAACCTTTCCTTTCTTTGTCTGAACTCCCATTCCATTCAATAGGAGCCTTCCATTCTGAAGAACGTCATGTCTGTTCTAACTCCTGGTCATACTGTTCTTTTCTCACTCTGTCTCTGTTGTTCAAGTGACATATTCATTAATGTTTTTCAGTGTGTTTGACAGTGTTCTTTGGAAACTTTCTGATGTTGATGATATTCCAAAGGGTAGCCGGTTACAGAAATAAAGTTCAAAAGTTGTAATAAAGGTACAACTTTAACACTGGCACTAGGGAGGCAACACACCATCCTGGAGTCTTGTTCACAGCCACAGGAATATCTATCTGTGGCACTGACCATAGAGTCTCCTCTCACTACAGAGTAAAGTTTGCTGCAATTTCTATTTGTTTTTGCTACTTAAACAATGCAGAACATACACAATATATATTGTGCTGAATTGGCATGTTTAAGTGATAGTTGCAATGCCTCTGAGACAGAAGGTCTGGGTTCAGATTCGACCTGCCCCAGCAGTGTGTCACAACATCCCTGAACAGACTGATTAAAAATAATTAAACTTTTAAACTCACTTGTGTCCTGATTGAGGTCCTTCGTTGATCATGAATTGCCCAGAATGGTATGGGGTAGGTAAGGGAGTGAAAATCTACACCATCATGTTAGAAACAGACTGAGTTTCCAATATTATCACAGCTGATTGAAGATGCCCATGTCTGAGTGATTGATTCAAAACCTAAGGCAATGGTGGGATGTGAAGCTTCAACTCTTTGCTCTGGTCCCAAACGGAATGAATAAGATTCACCCAGATGACTCAATAATTGGTGTGGTAGGTGCAGGGCAAAGAACCAAAAGAAAGAAAGAAAATGATGTCTGGAGCTTGCTCTGATATAACTTGGAAATCCTGCAGTACAGGTTATCAGGGATAATGCAGGGAATAACAAGAAACTACCCAAAACTCTCAACTAGAATTGGGGAATTGGAAACCTTTGTTCAGAAGCTTCTTTGAAAGGAGGAGAGGGTGTTTAGTCATAAGCCCATCGGTAATGTCAGAAAAGGCTCTTTATTTATTTATTCATTTGTGGGATGTAGGCGTTGCTGGCTGGCTGGCATTTATTGCCCGTCCCAGCTGCCCTTGAGAAGGTGTGGGTGAGCTGTCTTCTTGAACCAGTCCACCTGCTGTGGGTTGACCCCCAACGCCATTTAGGGAGAGAATTCCAGGATTTTGATCCAGCGATTGTGAAGGAATGGCGATATATTTCCAAGTAACGATGGTGAGTGGCTTGGTGAGAAATATGCAGGTGGTAGTGTTCCCATGTCTGTGCTGCCCTTGTCCTTCTAGATGGCTGTGGTTGTGGGTTTGGAAGGTGCTGTCTGAGGATCTTTGGTGAATTTCTGCAGTGCATATTGTAGATAGTTCACACTGCTGCTACTGAGCATCAATGATGGAGGGAGAGGATGTTTGTGGATGTAGTGTGGATTAAGAGGGCTGCTTTATCCTGATGGTGTCAAGCTTGTTGAGCATCTTTGGGGCTGCACTCATCCAGGTAAATGGGGAATATTTGATCACTCTCCTGATTTGTGCCTTGTGGACAGTCTTTGTGGAGTCAGGAGGTGAGTTACTCGTCACAGTATTTCCAGCCTCTGACCTGCTCTTGTAGCCACTGTGTTAATGTGGTGAGTCCAGTTGAGTTGCTGGTTAATGATAACCCCAGGATGTTGATAGTGGGGGAATTCAGTGATGGGAACATCATTGAACATCGAGAGGTGGTGGTTAGATTGTCTCTTGTTGGTGATGGTCAGAACCTGGCATTTGTGCGACTTGCCACGTGTCAGTCCAAGCCTGGATATTGTCCAGATCTTGTTGCATTTGAACATGGGCTGCTTCAGTGTCTGAGGAGTCATGAATGGTGTTGAACATTGTGCAATCATTGGTGAACATCTCCACTTCTGACCTGATGATGGAGGGAGGATCATTGATGAAGCAACTGAGGATGTTTGAGCCTAGGACACTGCTCTGAGGTATGTCTGCAGAGATGTCCTGGGGATAAGATGACTGATCTCCAACATCTTCTTATGTGTCAAGGTATGACTCCGAACACCAGAGATTTTGCCCCGATCCCCATTGATTCCAGCTTTGCTAGGGCTCCTTGATGTCACACTTGTTCAAATGCAGTCTTGATGTCAGGTGGGGCACCTTCCCCTGCCACCGCAAACAGTGCCCACACCTCCCCCTCACCTCCATCCAAGGATCCTTCCACATTTGACAGAGATTTACCTACCTTCCATACATATACTGTATCTGTTGCTCCCAGTGTGATCTCCTATACACTGGGGAGACAGGATACCTACTTGCGCAATGTTTCAGAGAATATTTCTGGGGCACATGCACCAATCAACCCCACCATCCTGTGGCCGAGCCCTTCAACTCCACTTCCCACTCTGCCAAGGTCGTGCAAGTCCTTGGTCTCCTCCACCCCCAAACTCTCCCCACCCAATACCTGGAGAAAGAAAACCTCATCTTCCACCTGGGGACCCTCCAACCAGACGGATCGATGTTGATTTCACCAGTTTCCTCATTTCCCCTGCCTCCACCTTTTAATGCCAGAACAAACATTCTAACTCAGCACCGCCCTCTTGACCGATCCTACCCGTCCATCTCCCTTCCCACCTATCCACTCCACCCTCCTCTCTGACCTATCATCATCACCCCACACCTTCATCTACCTGTTGCATTCCCAGCTACCTTCCCCAGCCCCCAGCCCCAGCCCCCTCCCATTTCTCTCTCAGCCCCATTGCCCCACCCCTTCTTCCTGATGAAGTGCTTGAAATGTCAACTTCCTGCTCCGCGGTTGCTGCCTTACTGGATGTTGCTTCACTCGTCTGTGAGACAGCTCTCTATATTATCCCATTTCCAAAAACATGAAAACTCACGTTCAAATCATTCAACTATTCTCTAATCATGGTGCCTTGCTGTGCAAACATATATTTAACAATGACTAAACATCAAAATTATTTCATTATCTGTCACACACTTTGAGAAATTTTGAGGTTGTAACAGGTGCTTTATAAATGCACAATTGCTTACTTTCATCCTCATGCTTTCTGTGTAATAATTGTCACATCTGCTTTTCTCTATTTTTGTATTTGTGAGATCACTGACCTTTGGATTTCACCTTTTCACCGTTGTCCTCACATTTTTCAGTCGAGATAAAAAAGATTGCTATTAGTTTGGAAATAAAAAGGAAATCTCTTATGTTCAGTGCATCCTGTTGTTAGTTTTTAGTGAGAGAATGATGTTATGGCTGCAAGTCAGGATGGTGTATGGCAAAGAGTGGAATTTGCAGGAGAGATGGTGTTCCCATATGTCTGCAGCCCTCTCTTTCTAATCAACAGAATTTTCCTGCTTGGAAGCTGCTGTCAAGGGAGCCTTAGGGAGTTAATGCAGGGCACAACAGCATAGGAACATAAGAAGGTAAGGACTAGGAGCAGGAGTAGGCCACCTGACCCTTCCAGCCTGCTCCGCCATTCAATATGATCATGGCTGATCTCTTCATAGACTCAGCTCCACTTACTTCAAAACATTATATCTCTAAGCATTAAAATCATTTATTGAGGAAACCTCAACCACTTCCCTGGGCAGGGAATTCAATAGATTCATAAACCCTCTGGGTGAAGAAGCTCCTTCTCATTTCAGTCCGAAATCTGCTCCTTGTAAATTTGAGGCTATACTCTCTTGTCCTAGTTTCACCCACCAGTGGAAACATTCACTCCATGTCTATCTTATCTTAATTTTGCATATTTCTTTAAGATCCCCCTGCCCTTCATAAACCCACGCTGCATCTGCTGAATGGGACAATTTCTATTCAGTACACTATCATCGATGTTACACACTGCTGTCACTGTGCATTCGTTTCCGAGGGAATGAATGGTGTGGGCATTAGTTGGGATGTAAATCAACTTTGTACTAGATGGTATCAAGTGGTTTTTGTGTTATTGGAGCTGCACCCATCCAGGCAATTGGGGCATATTCCATCACACTCTGGATTTGTACTTTGTAGATGGGAGACAGGCTTTGAGGAATGAGGAGGCAAATAACTCACCACAGAATGTCCAGTCTCTGATTAGTTTTTGATGCCAGATTATTTTAATGAATTGTGCAGTTTGGATTCTGTTCAACTGTATCCCTCGGGATGTCAATAATGGGGGATTGGGAATTACCATTGACATTGAATGTCGAGGGGCAATGGTTGGATTGTCTTTAGTTGGAGATGTCCATTGCCTGGTACTTGTGTAGCTGAAATATTATGAGGCAGCTCTCTGCCCAAACCTGCATGTTGTCCATATTTTGCTGCACCTGGACACATTCTGGTTCAGTGCCTGAGAAGTTGGTAACAGGACTGAATGTTGTGCAATCATCAGAGAACGTCCACACTTCCAAACTTAAACTGGACAGTAAAAACTGATAGAAATGTTTGTACCTGGAATAACCTTTGCAGAGTGCCCTGGAGCTTAATGACTGACTTCCAGAAACCACCACCAGCCTCCTATGTACCAGGTATGACTAGAAGCAATGGAGAGTTTCCTGCCAATTGCCATGGAGTTCAGTTTTACTCAGATTTCTTGATGTCAAGGGCAGTTACCTTTACATCTCCTCTTGATTTCATCTCCTTTGTCCATATTTGGACTGAGGCTGGAACGAGGTCAGGAGCTG
>NC_092764.1:82738434-82763434 GCF_047496795.1 Chiloscyllium punctatum
GTGTGCGTGTGCGTGTGTGTGTGTGTGTGTGAGAGAGAGAGAATGCCTGTGTGTGTGTGAGAGAGAGAGAATGCCTGTGTGTGTGTGTGTGTGTGTGTGTGATAGAGGGATAGAGAGACCATGCCTGTGTGTGTGTGACAGAGATAGAATCCATGCCTGAATATGTGTGAGAGGGATAGAAAGACCGTGTCTGAGTGTGTGTGAGAGACCATGCCTGTATGTGTGTGTGTGTGAGAGAGAGAGAGACAGTCCATACTTGGGTGTGAGAGAAAGAGACCGTGCCTGAGTCTGTGTGTGAAAGATCATGCTTGTGTGAGAGTCTGAAGGAGAGAGAGACCATTCCTGTGTGTGCATGTGAGTGAGACAATGGCTGTGTGTGTGAGAGAGAGACAGACCGTAACTGTGTGAGTGAGACAGAGATCTTATCCTAAATCAGTCTGTGACAGAGACCATGCCTGTGTGTGTATGTGTGTGTGTGTGTGTGTTTGTGTAAGAGAGAAAGAGGGACCATATCTGCGTGAGTGTAGGAAAGGGATACCATGCCTGCCTGTGTATGAGAGAGAGAGAGAGACAGAGACAGAGAGACAGAGACAGAGAGACAGAGACAGAGAGACAGAGAGAAATAGACCATGCCTGTGTGAGTGTCGGAGAGTGATACCATGCCTGCCTGTGTATGAGAGAGAGAGAGAGAGAGACAGAGAGACAGAGAGAGAGAGACAGAGAGAGAGAGATAGACCATGCCTGTGTGCATGAGAGTGACCATGCCTGTGTAAGTGTATGAGAGAGAGAGCAAGAGAGACCATGCCTGAGTGTGTGTGTGTGTGTGTGTGTGAGAGAGAGAGGGAGACCATGCTTGAGTGTATGAGAGAGACAGACAGACAGACAGACAGACCATGCCTGTGTGTGTGAATGAGAGAGAGAGAGAAAGAGACCATACCTGTGTGCGTGAGAGAGAACATGCCTGTGTGTGTATGTGTTTGTGTGTGTGTGTGTGAGAGAAAGAGAGACAGACAGACAGACCATGCCTGTGTACGTGAATGAGAGAGAGAGAGAGAGGGAGAGAGACCATACCTGCGCGTGTGTATGTGTGTGTGTGTGTGTGTGTGTGTGTGTGTGTGTGAGAGAGAGAGAGAGCAAGCCTGAGTGTATGAGAGAGAGAGAGAGACAGACCATGCCTGTGTCTGTGAGAGAGAGAGAGAGAGAGAGAGAGAGAGACCATGCCTGTGTGTGTATGAAAGATAGAGAGAGAGAGATAGACCATGCTGAGTGAGTGTAATAGAGAAGGAGAGAGAGAAAGAGACCATGCCTGTTTATGTGTGTGAGAGAGGGAGAGAGAGACCATGCCTGAGTGAATGCAATAGAGAGAGAGAAAGAGAGAGAGAGAGACCATGCCTGTGTGTGTGTGTGTGTGAGAGAGAGAGAGACCATGCCTGTGTGCATGCGAGTGACCATGCCTGTGTAAGTGTATGAGAGAGAGAGTCTATGCCTGTGTATGTGCGTGTGAGAGAGAGAGCAAGAGAGACCATGCCTGAGTGTGTGTGTATGTGTGTGTGTGTGTGAGAGAGAGAGAGAGAGAGACCATGCCTGAGTGTGTGTGTGTGTGTGAGAGAGAGAGAGCGAGAGAGACCATGCCTGAGTGTGTGTGTGTGTGTGAGAGAGAGAGAGCGAGAGAGACCATGCCTGAGTGTGTGTGTGTGTGTGTGTGTGTGTGTGTGTGTGAGAGAGAGAGAGAGAGAGAGAGAGAGAGAGAGCGAGAGAGACCATGCCTGAGTGTGTGTGTGTGTGTGTGTGTGTGTGTGAGAGAGAGAGAGAGAGAGAGAGAGAGAGAGACCATGCCTGAGTGTGTGTGTGTGTGTGTGTGTGTGTGTGTGTGAGAGAGAGAGAGAGAGAGACAGACAGACAGAGACAGAGAACATAGAACATAGAACATAGAACAATACAGCACAGAACAGGCCCTTCGGCCCACGATGTTGTGCCGAACTTCTAACCTAGATTAAGCACCCATCCATGTACCTATCCAAATGCCGCTTAAAGGTCGCCAATGATTCTGACTCTACCACTCCCACGGGCAGCGCATTCCATGACCCCACTACTCTCTGGGTAAAGAACCCACCCCTGACATCTCCCCTATACCTTAAACCCTTCACCTTAAATTTATGTCCCCTTGTAACACTCTGTTGTACCCGGGGAAAAAGTTTCTGACTGTCTACTCTATCTATTCCTCTGAGACAGACAGACAGACAGACCATGCCTGTGTGCATGAGAGAGACCATGCCTGTGTGTGTATGTGTTTGTGTGTGTGTGTGTGTGAGAGAGAGAGAGAGAGAGACAGACAGACCATGCCTGTGTACGTGAATGAGAGAGAGAGAGAGACCAGGCCTGAGTGGATGAGAGACAGACAGACAGACAGACAGACAGACAGACAGACCTGCCTGTGTGCGTGACAGAGAGAGAGGGACCATTCCTGCATGTATAGGAGAGAGAGAGAGAGAGAGAGAGAGACCATGCCCGTGTGTAAATGAGAGAGAGAGAGAGAGAGACCATGCCGAAGTGTGGGTGTGTGTGTGTGAGAGAGAGAGAGACCATGCCGAAGTGTGTGTGTGTGAGAGAGAGAGAGAGACCATGCCTGAGTGTATGAGAGAGAGACAGACAGACAGACCATGCACGTGTGTGAGAGAGAGACCATGCTTGTGTGTGTGTCTGTGAGAGAGAGAGAGAGAGAGAGAGTCACCATGCCTGAGTGTATAAGAGAGAGAGAGAAAGAGACCATGCCTGTTTATGTGTGTGAGAGAGGGAGAGAGAGAGACCATGCCTGAGTGAGTGTAATAGAGAGAGAGAAAGAGAGAGAGAGAGACCATGCCTGAGTGTCTGTGAGAGAGCGCGAGAGACAGACCATGCCTGTGTGCTGTGTGTGAGAGAGAGAGACCATACTTGTGTGTGACAAAGAGGGAGAGAGACCATGATTGTGTGCGGGTGTGTGCGTTTGTGTGGGTGTGTTTGTGTGTCTGTGTATGTGAGAGAGAGAGAGAGAGAGACAATGCCTGTGTGCGTGAGAGAGACCATGCCTGTCTGAGTGTGAGAGTGAGAGAGACTATGTTTGTGTAAGTGTGTGTGGAGAGAGAGACCAGGCATGAGTGTATGAGAGCGAAGGAGAGAGAGAGTGAGACAGACCATGCCTGTGTACGTGAGAGTGGCCATGCGTGTGTGTGTGTGTGTGTATGTGTGTGTATGTGTGTGTGTGTGTGTGTGCATGTGTGTGTGTATGTGTGTGAGAGAGAGAGAGAGAGAGAGAGACCAAGCCTGAGTGTATGAGAGAGAGAGAGACAGACAGACCATGCCTGTGTGCATGAGAGTGAGAGAGAGAGACAGACCATGCCTGTGTGAGTGTAAAGACAGAGAGAGACCATGACTGTGTGTGTATGAGAGAGAAGACTGACCATGCCTGTGTGTGTGAGAGTGAGAGAGAAACCATGCCTGTGTGAGTATAAGAGAGAGAGACAGAGAGAGACCATGCCTGAGTGTGTGAGAGAGACCATGCCAGTGTGAGTGTGAGAGAGACTATGCTTGTGTATGTGTGTTAGAGAGAGTCCAGGCATGAGTATATGTGAGAGAGAGAGAGACAGACAGACAGACCATGCCATGCCTGTGTGCATGAATGAGAGAGAGAGAGACCATGCCTGTGTGAGTGTGAGAGAGAGAGAGAGACCATGTCTGTGTGTGTGTGTGTGTGTGTGTGTGCGCGTGAGAGAGAGAGACCATGCCTGTGTGAGTGTGAGAGAGATAGAATCCATGCCTGTGTGTGTGAGAGAGAGATAGAGAGAAAGACCATGCCTCTGTGTGTGTGTGTGTGTGTGGGTGTGTGTGGGTGTGTATGTGGGTGTGTGTGTGTGTGTGTGTGGGTGTGGGTGAGAGAGAGAGAGGGAGAGTGGCCATGCCTGATTGTATGAGAGAGAGAGAGAGACAGACCATGCCTGTGTGTGTGAGACAGACCATGCCTGCGTGTGTGAGACAGACCATGCCTGCGTGTGTGAGACAGACCATGCCTGTGTGTGTGAGACAGACCATGCCTGTGTGTGTGAGACAGACCATGCCTGCGTGTGTGAGACAGACCATGCCTGTGTGTGTGAGACAGACCATGCCTGTGTGTGTGAGACAGACCATGCCTGTGTGAGTGTAAGAAAGATAGAGATCATGCCTGTGTGTGTGTGCGTGTGTGAGAGAGAGAGAGAGATCATGCCTGTGTGAGTGTGAGAGAGATAGGATCCATACCTGTGTGTGTGAGAGAGAGATAGAGAGAGGACCATGCCTGTCTGTGTATGAGAGAGAGAGAGACCATGCCTGATTATGTGTGTGAGAGAGAGAGAGAGACCATGCCTGTGTGTGTGTGAGAGAGAGAGAGAGGCAGACCATGCCTGTGTGCCTGAGAGTGACCATGCCTGCGTGTGTGTGCGTGTGAGCGAGAGAGAGAGAGAGAGAGAGTGAGCAGGCCTGAGTGTATGAGAGAGAGAGAGACAGACCATGCCTGTGTCCATGAGAGAGAGAGAGAGAGACCATGCTGAGTGAGTGTAACAGAGAGAGAGAGAGAGAGAGAGAGAGAGAGAGACGCCATGCCTGAGTGTATGAAAGAGAGAGAGGCCATGCCTGATTATGTATGTGAGAGAGGGACAGAGAGACCATGTCTGAGTGAGTGTAATAGAGAGATAGAAAGGGAGAGAGCCCATGCCTGTGTGTGTGTGTGAGAGAGAGAGAGAGAGAGACCATGCCTGTGTGTGTGTGTGAGAGAGAGAGAGAGAGAGACCATGCCTGTGTGCATGCGAGTGACCATGCCTGTGTAAGTGTATGAGAGAGAGAGTCTATGTCCGTGTATATGCTTGTGAGACAGAGAGCGAGAGAGACCATGCCTGAGTGTGTGTGTGTGTGTGTGTGAGAGAGAGAGAGAGAGAGAGAGAGAGAGAGACCGTGCCTGTGTGGATGAGAGAGAGAGAGAAAGACAGACAGACAGGCAGACAGACCATGCCTGTGTGCGTGAGAGAGACCATGCCTGTGTGTGTATGTGTTTGTGTGTGTGTGTGAGAGAGAGAGAGAGAGACAGACAGACAGACAGACCATGCCTGTGTACGTGAATGAGAGAGAGAGAGAGAGAGAGAGAGAGAGACCAGGCCTGAGTGGATGAGAGAGAGTCAGACAGACAGACCATGCATGTGTGTGAGAGAGGGACCATACTTGTGTTTGACAGAGAGAGAAAGAGAGAAAGAGAGAGAGAGACCGTGCTTGTGTGTGTGTGTGAGAGAGAGAGAGACAGACCATGCCTGTGTGCGTGAGAGAGAGACCATGTTTGTGTGTGACAGAGAGAGGGAGAGACCATGCTTGTGTGTGTGTGTGTGTGTGTGTGAGAGAGAGAGAGACCATGCCTGAGTGTATGAGAGAGAGACAGACAGACAGACAGACCATGCCTGTGTGCTTGAGAGAGACCATGCCTGTGTGAGTGTGAGAGTGAGAGAGACTATGTTTGTGTAAGTGTGTGTGGAGAGAGAGAGACTAGGCCTGAGTGTATGAGAGCGAAGGAGAGAGAGAGTAAGACAGACCATGCCTGTGTACGTGAGAGTGACCATGCGTGTGTATGTGTGTATGTGAGGGAGAGAGAGAGAGAGAGAGAGAGAGAGACCAGGCCTGAGTGTATGAGAGAGAGAGACAGACAGACAGACCATGCCTGTGTGCATGAGAGTGAGAGAGAGAGAGACCATGCCTGTGTGAGTGTAAAGAGAGAGAGAGACCATGACTGTGTGTGTGTGTATGAGAGAGAGAGAGAGAGACGAGAGAGAGAGAGAGACCATGACTGTGTGTGTATGAGAAAGAGAGAGAGACCATGCCTGAGTGTGTGTGTGTGTGTGAGCGAGAGGGAGACCATGCCTGAGTTTATGAGAGAGACAGACTGACCATGCCTGTGTGTGTGAGAGTGAGAGAGAAACCATGCCTGTGTGAGTATAAGAGAGAGAGAGATAGAGAGACCATGCCTGAGTGTGTGAGAGAGAGAAAGGGAGACCATGCCTGAGTGTATGAGAGGGAGAGACAGACAGACCATGCCTGTGTGTAAGAGAGAGACCATGCCAGTGTGAGAGTGAGAGAGACTATGCCTGTGTATGTGTGTGTTAGAGAGAGTCCAGCCATGAGTGTATGTGAGAGAGACAGACAGACAGACAGACCATGCCATGCCTTTGTGCATGAATGAGAGAGAGAGAGAGAGAGAGACCATGCCTGTGTGAGTGTGAGAGAGATAGAATCCATGCCTGTGTGTGTGAGAGAGAGATAGAGAGAAAGACCATGCCTCTGTGTGTGTGTGGGTGTGTGTGTGTGTGTGTGTGTGTGTGTGTGTGTGGGTGTGTGTGGGTGTGTGTGTGTGTGTGGGTGAGAGAGAGAGAGAGGGAGAGTGACCATGCCTGTGTGTGTGAGACAGACCATGCCTGTGTGTGTGAGACAGACCATGCCTGCGTGTGTGAGACAGACCATGCCTGTGTGTGTGAGACAGACCATGCCTGCGTGTGTGAGACAGACCATGCCTGTGTGTGTGAGACAGACCATGCCTGTGTGTGTGAGACAGACCATGCCTGCATGTGTGTGTGAGAGAGACCTGACCTGAGTGCATGAGAGAGAGACAGACAGACAGAACATGCCTGTGTGCGTGAGAGAGAGAGACCATGCCTGTGTGTGTGTATGTATGTGTGAGTGAGAGAGACCATGCCTGAGCGTGTGTGTGTGTGTGAGAGAGAGACAGACCATGCCTGTATGTGAGAGAAAGACCATACTTGTGTGTGACAGAGACAGACAGAGATAGAGACCATGCTTGTGTGCATGTTTGTGTCTGTGTGTATGTGTTCGAGAGAGAGAGAGAGAGAGGACAGAGAGAGAGAGAGAGAGAGAGAGAGACAATGCCTGTGTGTATGAGAGAGGGAGACCATGCCTGAGTGTATGTGAGAGAGAGGGAGAGAGACCATGCCTGAGTTTATGAGAGAGACCAAACATGTCTGTGTGTGTATCTGAGAGAGAGACAGACAGATCATGCCTGTGTGCGTGAGAGAGACAATGCCTGTGTGAGTGTGACAGAGACTATGCCTATATATATGTGTGTGTGTGAGAGAGGTAAAAACAATGACTGCAGATGCTGGAAACCAGATTCTAGATTAGAGTTGTGTTGAAAAAGCACAGCAGTTCAGGCAGCATCCGAGGACCAGGAAAATCGATGTTTTGGGCAAAAGCCCTTCATCAGGAATAGAGGAGACCAGGCATGAGTGTATGAAGGAGAGAGAGATCATGCCTGTGTGCGTGCGTGTCGGAGGGTGAGAGACCATGCCTGAGTGTGTATGTGTGCGACAGAGAGACAGAACATGCTTGTGTGAGTGTGAGAGACTCAGAGATTATGATTGTGCATGCGTGTGTGTGTGAGAGAGAGAGAGGGAGGGAGGGAGAGAGAGAGAGAGACACCATGGCTGAGTCTATGAGACAGAGAGGGAGAGAGACAGCCATGCCTGTGTGTGTGTGACAGAGAGAGAGAACATGCTTGTGTGTGTATGTGAGTGAGAGAGAGAGAGAGAGACACCATGCTTGTGTGTGCGTGTGTGTGTCTGAATGTGTGTGTGTGTGTGTGTGAGAGAGAGAGAGAGAGGGAGGGAGGGAGAGAGAGAGAGAGACACCATGGCTGAGTCTATGAGACAGAGAGGGAGAGAGACAGCCATGCCTGTGTGTGTGACAGAGAGAGAGAGAGACCATGCTTGTGTGTGTATGTGAGTGAGAGAGAGAGAGAGAGAGGCCATGCTTGTGTGTGCGTGTGTGTGTCTGAATGTGTGTGTGTGCGTGTGTGTGTGTGAGAGAGAGACAGAGAGACTGACAGACCATGCTTGTGGGTGCGAGAGACACTATGCCTGTGTGTGAGTGAGAGAAGGAGATGATGCCTGTGTGTGTATAAGAGAGAGTGAGACAGAGAAACAGAGAGAGAGAGGGAGATGGTGTGTGTGTGTGTGTGTGTGTGTGAGAGAGAGAGAGAGAGACCATGCCTGAGTGTATCAGAGACAGAGAGAGACAGACCATGCCTGTGTAAGTGAGACAGACCACGCCTGTGTGATTGTGAGAGTGAGAGAGACTATGCCTGCATGTATGTGTGAGAGAGAGAGTGGCCATGACTGTGTATGTGTGTGAGAAAGGGAGTTACCATGCGTGTGTGTGTGTGTATGTGTGTGTATGAGTGCATGTGCGTGTGTGTGTGTGTGTGACCATGCCTGTGTGTGAGTGAGAGAGAGAGAGAGACTGGGCGCCTCCTAGCAGAGCGCTTTAGGGAACATCTCCGAGACACCCGCACCAATCAACTAAACCGCCCTGTGGCCCAACATTTCAACTCCCCCTCCCACTCTGCCGAGGACATGGAGGTCCTGGGCCTCCTTCACCGCCGCTTGCTCACCACCAGACGTCTGGAGGAAGAACGCCTCATCTTCCGCCTCAGAACGCTTCAACCCCAGGGCATCAATGTGGACTTCAACAGCTTCCTCATTTCCCCTTCCCCCACCTCATCCTAGTTTCAAACTTCCAGCTCAGTTATTGTCTCCTTGACTTGTCCGACCTGCCTATCTTCTTTTCCACCTATCCACTCCACCCTCTCCTCCTTGACCTATCACCTTCATCCCCTCCCCCACTCACCCATTGTACTCTATGCTACTCTCTCCCCACCCGCACCCTCCTCTAGCTTATCTCTCCATGCTTCAGGCTCACTGCCTTTATTCCTGATGAAGGGCTTTTGCCCGAAACGTTGATTTCGCTGCTCGTTGGATGCTGCCTGAACTGCTGTGCTCTTCCAGCACCACTAATCCAGTATGTGCGAGAGACATACCATGCCTGTGTGTATGAAAGAGAAGACATGCCCATGTGGGGGTTCGCATGTCAGAGATAGAGAGGCGGACCATGTCTGTGTGAAAGATAGAGGGAGAGAGAGAGAGAGAGAGAGAGAGAGAGATAAAGAGGCTATGCCTATGCATGGGAGAGAAACCATGCCTAAGTGTGTACGAGAGAGCTTGTGTGGGTGTCATATAAAGAGCCCATGCCTGTTGGTCTGTGACAGACAGACCATGCCTGTATGTGTGTGTGTGAGAGAGAGAGTGGGACCATATTTGAGTGTGTGAGAGAAAGAGACCATGCCTGAGGATGTGTGAGAGAGATCATGCATGTGTGTCTGAGAGAGATAGAGAGAAAATGCCTGTGTTTGAGAGACCATGCTTGACTGTAAGTGAGAGAGAGAGACCGTGACTGTGTGTGTGCACCTGTGTGCTCAAGACCATGCTTGTGTGTGTAAGATATAAAGAGACCATTCCTTTATGCCTGTGACAGAGGGTCCATGCCTGAGTGTGTGTGTTTATCTCTGTGAGAGAGAGAGAGAGTGAGAGAGAAACATTGCATGCCTTTGTGTATGAGAGAGAGAGAGAGAGAGCGGAAGACCATGCTTGTGTGTGTCAGATGCAAGGAGACCATGCCTGTATGTGTCTGTGTGAGAGAGAGGGAGACCATGCCTATGTATGGGAGAGAGAAAGAGACCATGCCTGTGTGAGTGACAGAGAGAGACCACGTGTGTGTGTGTGTGTGTGTGTGTGTGTGTGTGTGTGAGTGACCATGCCCATGTGTGCATGTGAGTGAGAAAGAGAGAGACACCATGCACAAGTGCATCTGCGTGACACAGACCAAGCCTGTGTTTGTGAGAGAGAGGCCATGCCTGTGTATGTGTGTGAGAGAGGGGAGACCATGCCTGTGTGTGAATGAGAAACCATTCCTCTGTGTGTGTGTGTGTGTGTGTGTGTGTGTGTGTGTGTGAGAGAGAGAGGGAGAGACAGAAAGAGACCATGCCTGTGTGTGTGAGAGAGATAGATCATGCCAGTTTGTGTGTGTGTGTGTGAGAGAGAGAGAGAGAGAGACACCATGTCTGAGTTTGTGTGAGACAGACAATGCTTGTGTTTGTGAGAGAGAGAGAGGCCAAATCTGTGTATGTGTGTGAGAGAGGGAGAGACCATGTATTTGTGTGTGTGTATGTATGTGTCTGTGTGTGTGTCTGTGTGTGTGTGTGAGTGACCATGCCTGTGTGAGTGACAGGGAGATACCACTCCTGTGTGTGTGTGTGTGAGAGAGAGAGAGAGAGACCATGCCTGTGTGCATGAGAGAGAAAGAGACAGACACTATGCCTGAGTGTGTCTGTGTGAGTGAATCCATATTGCGTTTGTGAGACACAGAGAGAGAGGCCATGCCTGTGTATGTGTGTGAGAGAGGGAGAGACCATGCATCTGCATGTTTGTGTGTGTGTGTGAGAGAGAGAAAGAGAGACCATGCCTGTTTGTGTGAGAGACAGACCATACCTGTGTGTCTGAGAGTCCATGCCTGTGTAGGTGTTTGCGTGTGTGAGACAGAGAGGTGGACCATGTCTGTGTGGAGAGAGAGAGAGAGAGAGAGAGAGAGAAAGAGAGAGACACAGACAGAGAAAGACGGTGCCTGTGTGTGAGACAAAGACCATATTCTGTGTGTGAGATGGAGAGAGACCATGCCTGTGTGTGATATATGTATGAGTGTTTGTGAGACAGAGAGAGAGAGAGAGAGAGAGAGAAAGAGAGAGATAAAGAGGCCATGCCTATGCGTGGGAGAGAAACCATGCCTGAATGTGCACAAGAGAGAGTGAGTCCATGCCTGAGTGTGTGAGAGAAAGAGATCATGCCTGAAGATGTGTGTGAGAGGTCATGCCTGTGTGAGTGCCTGTGTTTGAGAGAGAGACCTTGCTTGACTGTACATGAGAGAGAGAGAGCGTGACTGTGTGTGTGCACCTGTGTGCTCAAGACCATGCTTGTGTGTGTAAGATATAAAGAGACCATTCCTTTGTGCCTGTGACAGAGGGTCCATGCCTGAGTGTGTGTGTTTGTCTGTGTGTGTATATGTGTGTGAGAGATAGAGAGAGCGAGAGAGAGAGAGAGAGAAAAACCATGCCTGTGTGTATGAGGGGGAGAGAGAACGATAGGCCATGCTTGTGTGTGTGTCAGATACAAGAAGACCATGGTTGAACAATTCTTCCGTCGCCTCCGCCTCCGAGCTTACTTTCACAATCAGGACTCCCACCCACCTTCCGAGGACCCCTTCGCACACCTCCAACACACTGCATCCACCTGGACACCCCGCGCTGGCCTATTACCTGCCCTCGACCTCTTCATTTCCAACTGCCGCCAGGACATTAACCGCCTCAACCTGTCGTCCCCCCTCCCCCACTCCAACCTCTCACCCTCACAACGCGCAGCCCTCCAATCCCTCTGCTCCAATCCCAACCTCACCATTAAGCCAGCGGATAAAGGGGGCGCAGTGGTAATCTGGCGCACTGACCTCTACACCGCTGAAGCCAAACGCCAACTCGAGGACATCTCTTCCTACTGCTCCCTCGACCATGACCCCACCCCCCATCACCAAACCATCATCTCCCAGAGCATACAGAACCTCATCACCTCAGGAGATCTCCCACCCACAGCTTCCAACCTCATAGTCCGGGAACCCCGCACTGCCCAGTTCTACCTCCTTTCCAAGATCCACAAGCCTGACCACCCTGGCCGACCCATTGTCTCAGCATGCTCCTGCCCCATTGAACTCATCTCTACCTACCTTGACACTGTCCTATCCCCCCTAGTCCAGGAACTCCCCACATACGTTCCAGACACCACCCACGCCCTCCACCTCCTCCAAGACTTCCGTTTCCCCAGCCCCCAACGCCTTATCTTCACCATGGATATCCAATCCCTCTACACCTCCATTCACCATGACCAGGGCCTCCAAGCCCTCCGTTTTTTCCTCTCCAGACGTCCCCAACAGTACCCTTCCACTGACACTCTCATTCGTTTGGCCGAACTGGTCCTCACCCTTAACAATTTCTCCTTTGAATCCTCCCACTTCCTCCAGACCAAAGGCGTAGCCATGGGCACACCTATGGGCCCCAGCTGTGCCTGTCTCTTTGTTGGCTACGTAGAGCAGTTGATCTTCCGTAATTACACCGGCACAACTCCCCACCTCTTCCTCCGCTACAATGATGACTGCATTGGCGCCACCTCGTGCTCCCGCGAGGAGGTTGAGCAATTCATCAACTTCACCAACACATTCCACCCTGACCTTAAATTTACCTGGACTATCTCTGACACCTCGCTCCCCTTCCTGGACCTCTCCATCTCCATTAGTGACGACCGACTTGACACTGACATTTTTTACAAACCCACCGACTCCCATAGCTACCTGGATTACACCTCTTCCCACCCTATCTCTTGCAAAAATGCCATCCCTTATTCCCAATTTCTCCGCCTCCGCCGTATCTGCTCCCAGGAGGACCAGTTCCACCATAGAACACACCAGATGACCTCCTTCTTTAGAGACCACAATTTCCCTTCCCACGTGGTTAAAGATGACCTCCAATGCATCTCGTCCACATACCGCACCTCCGCCCTCAGACCCCACCCCTCCAACCGTAACAAGGACAGAACGCCCCTGGTGCTCACCTTCCACCCTACAAACCTTCGCATCAACCAAATCATCCGCCGACATTTCCGCCACCTCCAAAAAGACCCCACCACCAGGGATATATTTCCCTCCCCACCCCTTTCCGCCTTCCGCAAAGACCATTCCCTCCGTGACTACCTGGTCAGGTCCACACCCCCCTACGACCCACCCTCCCATTCTGGCACTTTCCCCTGCCACCGCAGGAACTGTAAAACCTGTGCCCACACCTCCTCCCTCACCTCTATCCAAGGCCCTAAAGGAGCCTTCCCCATCCATCAAAGTTTCACCTGCACATCCACCAATATCATTTATCGTATCCGTTGCTCCCGATGTGGTCTCCTCTACATTGGGGAGACTAATCCAGTACAAGAAGACCATGCCTGAGTGTGTGTGTGTTTGAGAGAGAGACAGTCAGAGATGGCATGCCTGTATTGGTGTGAGAGAGAGAGTTGGGGAGAGAGAGAGGTCATGCCTTTGTGTATGAGAGAGATAGAGAAAGGCCATGCTTGTGTGTGTCAGATACAGGGAGACCATGCCTGGATGTGTGTGAGAGAGAGAGGGAGACCGTGCCTGGGTGTCTTTGAGCAGAGAGAGAGAAGACACCATGTGTGTAAGAGAGAGAGAGACAGAGCTCAGGCCAATGTGTGCGAGAGAAGGACACCAGGTCTGAGTCTGTGTGGGAGTGAGGTCACCTGTGTGGGTGTGTGTATGTGAGAGAGAGAGAGAGACCATGCTGTGTGTGTGACAGATAGAGACCTGGTGTTGTGTGATTTTTAACTTCATGCCTGTGTGTGTGAGAGACCATGCCCGTGTATATATGAGAGAGAGAGAGAAAGTCCATGCCTGTGTGCATGTGAGTCAGAGAGAGAGAGATCATTCTTGTGTGTGTGAGACATAGATACCATGCCTTTGTGTCTGTGACAGGGAGTCCATTCCTGTGTGTGAGAGATAGAGAGAGTCCATGCCTGTGTGTGGGTGTGTGTGTGTGCGTGTGTGTGTGAGAGAGAGAGAGAGAGAGAGAGAGACCACGCCTGGTGCGTATGTGAGAGAGAGAGAGACCGTGCCTGAGTGTGTGTGAGTCCATTCCTGTATGTGTGTGAGAGAGAGAGAGATCATGCTTGTGTGTATGAGACATAAAGATACCATGCCTTTATGTCCGTGACAGGGAGTCCATGCCTTTGCCTGTGAGAAACAGAGAGACCATGCCTGTGTTTGTGTGTGCGTAAGACAGAGAGAGCAACCATGCCTGAGTGTGTTCACTGCTTCTTATTGTGCACATCCCATGTGGTACCTGCTCTCCTTCTTGTATTTATGCACCAGTATTTTGATTTTTTTCCCAAAATTCCAAATTAATGCAACAGACTGGTAAATAAAGCTAAAACAAATCGAGGAAATCAGCTCCAACACCGAAAAAAAAATCAAAAAAGAAGCACCTCTTACAGCCGCAGTTTTCTCCCATCCTCCATAGAACATAGTACAGCACGGAAACAGACTCTTCTTTCCAAACAGGCCATGCCAAACATAATCCCAAACTAAACTGGTCAAACCTGCCCAGTCCTGGCTCACATCCCCCCAAATCTTCCTTATTCATATACTTATCCAAATATCTTTAAATGTTGTCATTGTTCCCATATCCGCACTTCCTCAAGGAGTTCATTCCACAATCGAACAACCCTCTGCGAGAATGAGCAAAAAAGTAAAGAGAGAAAGTGCAGACATGTGCTTTAAGACGGCTGATGCTATGCCATGATGATGCAGAAAGGCTGGTATATGTGGGTTGCTACATTTTGTATGTCAGTGTCTATAGACAGTGGGTGCATGTAGCTGTTGGCCATTGGAGCATGCCTTGAAATGTTGATGCTGGGGTCCAAGTTGAATGTCTGGGGGACCAAGCAGCGAGCTCGTGTACAGGTATCCACGAGCATTTGTGACAAAAATTCTCAGCACTCAGTTCTTATATGGCGGGTGGTAGAATAGGAACGTATGTATTAATAAGGCTGGATTATGTAATAATGAGCATCGTAACGAGCAATAATCCCCATTGTCGAATCTAATTAGTGCAGATGCTGGAATCTACACTGAAAACAAAAAGCATTGGAGATCACAACAGGACAGTCAGCATCCATGGACAGAAACCATACTAATGGTTCATATTCAGATGACACTTCATCAGAGCTGATGTGGTGTGGAGGGGGTAGCATTTATACAATAGTGAGGGGGGGGGAGTTGGAGTACTGGGAGACTAAGGATGGTGATAGTTCAGATTAAGTGATTGGAATGTGAGAATGGCTAAACAATGGTAGGTCCAAATGCCAAATTTAAAAGAACAAATAGTCCCATTGGAGATGGGGTTTGTGGGGAGATGGGCAGGCAGGGATCTTCACTGGGGCGGGTAGGAAGAGGACAGAGTGACAGGAAACGTATCAAACAAAGCTAAAAGAGAGTGAAGGAATAGGTTTACAGATTGAACATTTTATCTCAATATTGAGCCCAGAAAGTTGTACAGTGCATAGTTTGAATATGAGATGTCGCTCCTTCAGTTTTTCAGTGATTTGTTGGAGCATTGCAGCATGCCGAGGACAAACAAGTGGGAATGTGAGCAGGACACTGTCTTAAAATGACTGTCCTTACTGGAAGGTCAGGCTCATCCTTGTGCACAGGCTGGAGGTATTCTGCAAAGTGGTCAAACCCCTCAGTCTGCATTTGCTTTCTTTAATGTAGAGTAAGACACATTGGGTACAGCAAATACAATACACAAGATTGGAGATGGTGGAGATGAAATACTGCTTCACCTAGAAAAGCTGTTTAGGACTTTGGATGGTGAACCCCTTCACCTTCGTCCTGCACACCATCCATTACACCCTCATTTACTGTGATGTCCTGCAATATTTTTGTTTCCAATAATTCTCATTAATAGGACACTTGCCATTTACTAGTAATAATCAGGTCTAAGCCTCCAGGATTTGCTTGGTAAATATGACTTGTTGGTCGCAATGGCAAGAAAGGCCTCATTGACATCCAACACAATTCTTCCAAATTATTCATTAATATTAATTTTTTTGGTGTTCACGATTAGAGATACCTAATATAGGCAGTCGATGAGGCAGTAATTTTATCATGGTTGAGTTTGCAAAGAAGTATCAGTTTCAGTATGACACATTTGTTAATTAGAAACAGAAATGTACAGCAGTGTCAATTGGTATCAGTAACTGATATAAGAACACAAACAGGCTGTCTGCACAACATGTTTCAACCTTGTTAAAGTGGTGCGGGCATCATCCTGTTTCCCCACAGATGTGGGACCAAAGTCTTTCCTCAGAGAGTCTATTCACTCTCTCTTAAAGGTACAGTACACACCTTCAACTTCATAACAACATCCACCATCAAAAAAGAGTTATTGAGTTTGATCCTGGCCTTCCAACGTTTTGCTGTTTATGTGACAATGTTTCACAGATGGCTGTGTGCATGGACCACAATGTTCTCATATTTTTGGAAAGATTTATAGGTAATAATATGAGACTATTTCATTGGAGTCTTATGTTATGGACCTTTAGTTTACAAATTATGCATGTTGCATGTTGTAAAAATGTTATTGGAGATACATTTTCGCTGATATAAAAGAAAAGGTGCAAATAAGATTGGACCACGTCGATTCTAGTGTTATATATGAGCAGACTTAATGAGAAGTATAACACAGATTAATGACAAACATATATCATAATAATGGTATTAAGATTTAGAGAAAAAAAATTAAAATGTAGCCAACGTTTAATTAGGTTGGTTTATTCTTCAGCGGCAAGTGTCACGAAGTTGAAAGAATGTATGGTCACTTTAAGCTCGAAAGTGCTTTTTGAATTCAAAGTACAGCAACAGCTACCAGCTAAGAGACAGGCTGTTCCAAAACAGTTACATGGAACAATTGGGTGTTAAATGGATGCCTGAATTTTGTTTGCTGTTTTAATAACAATTCAAATTTAACCGATTATTTTAGATTATGTCCAAGATACTGAAAACTATTTGAGTTTGAATTAATTGTATTGATAATATGGGATCCATGGGTGGGAACAATGTTGGAGGGTTTAAAAAATACAGGCATTTTTGAAAACTGGTCAAAACAACTGGCGTAGAGCCAGAGAGTTAACTGCCCACTTAACAAGGAAGGCTCTGAAAGAAATCTCTAAGAAGGCACTATCTATCAAAAAATACTTTTTCCTGTAAAGGCAGTTAACAAAAAAAGGTAAGAAGATGACCCAGGGAGAAGACAGCAGAATCGGAAGACTAGAGGGAAGACAGCATAAGATACTATGCACTTTGAGAAATTAAGTTAATGTAACTTTTAACAATTGAGTTATTCAAATATTTATAGAATTGTATTCAGCTAAAGGGCAGTGGTTACTTAGGGGAAAGAGTGTTTGGTTTGTATTGCTTAGTGTTCACTGTTAGGGTCATATAAATAAATTGTTACTTTTTATTTATACAGTGGAAATCAGGGATCTTTTTTCGTTCACACAAATTTTAACAGCTTACGAGGTGAGGCGAGCGTTTCTGGGTGCTTGGTTTTTACTAGCAGAGAGCTTTTTCCTCTGTGACATAACAATAGTCAGTCTTCTGCCAGACCAGAGAAATTAGTCACAACGTATCCCATCAAATCACAGGGATCAGGTTAATTTCAATACTAAAATATGTTAACATTCGGTCATGTCCATCCATCAGCAACACGATCATTTATCACTTATTCCCAAGAATAAAATTCATGTCTGATCACAGAATGCCCTGATCCTTTTCAATTCATTCTCCTGGAGAAACCAGAATGTTCACTGTACACTGAGACAAACAGACACACCACCCCACCATCCCCGACCCGCACCCATACACATACACATATACACGCATTCCCATACATACACACGTGTGCACACACACACACATCCACGAGCTATTGAGGAAATATTCAATCTTAGCACTGAAGCTTGAGAGAGGACCTGATAGAATTTTATAAGATTATAAGGGGCATGGATGGAATGCATCAGACGACACCTTTTTCCAATAGTTGTGGATTCAACAACTAGGGTCATAGATTTATGTTAAGAGGGAGAAGGCGAACAGAATAGTTTCTGAGAAGGTTTGTCACTTCGAGGGTTGTTGGAGTATGGAAGCCGCTGCCTGATGGTGTAGTTGATATAGAAACTGGTGTAATATTTAACCAGCACTTAGTTGTTCAATTGCTTTACTCTAGCTACTAAGGTTATGCAACCAAAGCTGGAAAATGAGATAATTGCACTCATATTTGTTGGCAGGCGTGGACATGATGGTCCCAGTATCTTACAGCTAGTCTGTTAAGTCTCCGTGTGAAATTTCTTTCTCACTATCACAAACAAAAGCATAAATAGCTGGAAAAAATCTCGGTAGGGCTGGCAGCATCTATGGAGAGAAAACGCAGGTAAACTTTCAAGCAGCAATCCCAGTTTCAGATTTCCAGCATCTGCTGTCCTGAGGATTTGTTTTGAATCTGTCCATGGTTCCTGGTTCTGCCCGGGAGCTTGGCGATGTCTGATTGGATAGTGCAGCTGTCACACAGACAGAACTCATCAACCATTGGATAACGGAAATAACGGTCGCAAACTGAGAAATTCTGAACGGTTGAAACAGCCGAGATAAAGTTTGGCTGCTCTGATTGGCTGACAGTTCGTGCGTTGCCGGCGTGAGATTTTGGTATTATCTGATTGGTTCATATGGCTGTCCGTCACAGCTGGCCTTGTTCTGATTTGTAGATGTAATTGTCAGTAACCTGTCAGGTATCTGAATGATTGATGCTGCTGCAAAGGCAACAGGCCGAGCTGTCTGGTTGGTTTAACTGGCCATCTACCTTAGGCTTCATTAATTTGTGTATAGGAGCAATTTATTATAAATCAAGTTATTTTCAACTTGTGCAAGATACAAGTTTGTCCTTGTTAGAAATGGGGTAAAGTGTTGTTTTTGCAGATATAGAAAAAGCATACAGAAAAGGGGTACAGCAAGAGAACTATTAACCCTGCAGGTATTTAGGGACCTTTCAGTGTATAATTGTGATTAATTAAATACTAACTTTAATGTGTAATTACTATAACAAAAAGTTCTTTTGTAAAATTATGCTTTCAGTAAAAAGCTGAGATAACTGAAATGTTTGAGCTATACAAAATGATGCAAGTTTATGAAATGTCCGGGGATGGAATGTACCAGCAGAAGTGATACAAAATGTTAAACCAGATCTTGACAAAATAAATGTATGTGTCAGCATTTACAGAGAGGAAGGTTGCCAACCTGGGGAAGGGGGAAGTAATAAGGGTGGAGCACAGCTGGCAGTGGTCTGGTATAGTAAAAGAGATTGTGTAATTACGGGTCTGGAGAGATGACCTCACTCAGCTCAAAGGGTATAACTGTACACCAGCCTAAGGTCTAATTTGCTCATTTGCTTCTGCATTTGATGCCCTTTCTTGCACGATCGTAGAATAAATTGTCTTGTTTCCATTTTTGGTGGTCTCGTCTAAATTTTATTGAGTTTGTTTCTAACAGCCTCAGCTGAAATCCACACCCAGATCTGGGTATCTTTGGAAGATCGTGCACACTTTCAAGAGAATGCAGAAGAGGTTTGAGGGAGCAATTCCATTCTTGAGAAATTGCTGTTAAAAGATAGTTTGATGAGGAGGTGCCTGTGTTCAAACGGGGTTCAAAAATCACACAGCACTAGGTTACAGTCCAACTGGACACACAAGTGGCTGGCTGAAAGAAGACAGTTAGTGGTAGTGGATGGAAAGTATGGATTATTAATGAAATAATTTAATTACTGTTACTGACATGAATCTTATGGTAGTTATGAACACTTTCTGATACAAATTTAGTACCTATTAATATCTCTATCACAAATATTAGCAATCATTTACAAAACAATTACTGAAGACAATCTTGCTGATAAGAATAATAATGCAGAGTGTTTAATGCTACTATTAGTTTCACTGATTAAGTATTTTTGTTTTAAATGAACAACAATATCACTGATACAAATAATGTTCAACTTTATTAATAACAATCATTACTAGTCCTGAAAATAATTTCCACTTAATGAAATAGTTACAGACACTCATCAGTACATATAGTGACAGATATCCAGTTCTGATAATCACAGTCTGACACAATCTGGTATTTACTCAGATTCTGTGTTTTACAGTTTGGGTGCTACAGAGACACAGACAGTTGTTTCACTCCAAAATGTGACAATTTATTCTCACTTTGGCTCAGATCCATCATGAGCAAATGTGCATAGACAGCAGAGATAAGATCTCAGGAGTCAGAATCTGACACTGACATCAGTCAGGCTATGGATTGGCTCAAACAAGAGAAATAATGGTTAGCAGAATACAGAGCAGGTGTAAAACTCCATATGGAAAAGGATACTCTAGATATCAATATGCAGTATTTACAGTAGAAAGGACAATGTTACTTCTGGAAATAATGTTCAGTATATTGGTATGATTATCAATTCTAATAAAAATGAACCAATGTCTCTACTTCACCATGGATATCCAATCCCTCTACACCTCCATCCGCCATGACCAGGGCCTTCAAGCCCTCTGTTTCTTCCTCTCCCGATGTCCCCAACAGTACCCTTCCACTGACACTCTCATTCGTTTGGCTGAACTGGTCCTCACCCTTAACAATTTCTCCTTCGAATCCTCCCACTTCCTCCAGACCAAAGGGGTAGCCATGGGCACCCGTATGGGCCTCAGCTATGCCTGTCTCTTTGTTGGCTACGTAGAACAGTCCATCTTCCGTAATTACACTGTCACCACTTCCCACCTCTTCCTCCGCTACATTGACGACTGCATTGGCGCCACCTCGTGCTCCCGCGAGGAGGTTGAGCAATTCATCAACTTCACCAACACATTCCACCCTGACCTTAAATTTACCTGGACCATCTCTGACACATCCCTCTCCTTCCTGGACCTCTCCATCTCCATTAATGATGACCGACTTGACACTGACATTTTTTACAAACCCACCGACTCCCACAGCTACCTGGATTACATCTCTTCCCACCCTACCTCCTGCAAAAATGCCATCCCATATTCCCAATTCCTCCACCTCTGCTATATCTGCTCCCAGGAGGACCAGTTCCACCACAGAACACACCAGATGGCCTCCTTCTTTACAGACCGCAATTTCCCTTCCCACGTGGTTAAAGATGCCCTCCTGCACATCCTGCACCTCAGCCCACAAACCCCACCCCTCCAACCATAGCAAGGACAAAACACCCCTGGTGCTCACCTTCCACCCTACCAACCTTCGCATAAACCAAATTATCGGCCGACATTTCCGCCACCTCCAAGCGGACCACAGCACCAGGTATATATTTCCCTCCCCACCCTTTTCCGCCTTCTGCAAAGACCGTTCCCTCCGTGACTACCTGGTCAGGTCCACGCCCCCCTACAACCCACCATCCCATTCTGGCACCTTCCCTTGCCATCGCAGGAACTGCAAAACCTGCGCCCACACCACCTCCCTCACCTCCATCCAAGGCCCTAAAGGAGCCTTCCACATCCATCAAAGTTTTACCTGCATATCCACCAATATCATTTATTGTACCCGTTGCTCCTGATGCGGTCTCCTCTACATTGGGGAGACTGGGCGCCTCCTAGCAGAGCGCTTTAGGGAACATCTCTGGGACACCCACACCAATCAACCACACCGCCGTGTGGCCCAACATTTCAACTCCCCCTCCTACTCTGCCGAGGACATGGAGGTCCTGGGCTTCCTTCACCGCCGCTCCCTCACCACCAGATGCCTGGAGGAAAAACGCCTCATCTTCCGCCTCAGAACACTTCAACCCCAGGGCATCAATGTGGACTTCAACAGTTTCCTCATTTCCCCTTCCCCCACCTCACCCCAGTTCCAAACTTCCAGCTCAGCATGGTCCCCATGACTTGTCCTACCTGCCTATTTTCTTTTCCACCTATCACCTTTATCCCCTCCCCCACTCACCTATTGTACTCTATGCGATTCTCTCCCCACCCCCACCGTTCTCTCACTTATCTATCCACTCTGCAGGCTCTCTGCTTGTATTCCTGATGAAGGGCTTTTTCCCGAAACATCGATTTTTCTGCTCCTCGGATGCTGCCTGAGCTGCTGTGCTTTTCCAGCACCACTCTAATCTAGACTCTGGTTTCTAGCATCTGCAGTCATTGTTTTTACCTAATTACTTGACCCTGACCAGTCGAGTCTCAGAAGAATATTGTGCCAGCCAAAAACATGAGAGACCTGAAATGTTTAGGATGTGAAACAAATACAGAAATCAACAAGTTTTGAGAAGATTTGTAGCTCAGGTTGAGGTTCAGGATGTTGGTTTGCCCACTGAGCAGAGTAGAGTGGAGTAGAGTGGATTCTTTTCTGATTTTAAGTTTTTTGGAGATATGTCTCTTGATTAAACTTAAAATATAAGCCATAACTATTAATTTAACCTGGAGCAGTGTTTGGAGAGGAATAAGACGGTGTAATTTTCTGTGACATGTACCTCTTGCCAGATGTGGGAGTTTAAAGAGAGTTTAAGGGTAACTGCAGATTATATCTGCCATAAATGCTGTAGTCTGCGAATCTTATTAGATCGAATGGATCGGTTGGAATGAGAGTTAGAAGCAATGAGGAATTTGCAACAGCAACAGTATGTGATGGATGGCAGTGAAAGGAAAGGGGGACAGTCTCAGATACAGTCACATAAATGGGTTAACTCCAGAAAAGGTAAGCGAGGTAGGCACCTAGTGCAGGAGTCTTTTGTGGATATACCCATTTCAAACAGGTATGCTGTTTTGGAAAATGTAGGGTGTGATGGATTCTCTGGGGAAGGGAACACGAACAGCCAAGTTTCTGGTATTGAGACTGGCTCTAATGCAACGAGGGGTACGTCGGCTTCCAAGAGATCAATTGTGTTAGGGATTCTGTAGTCTGACGTACAGACAGACGTTTCTTTGGCCAGCAGAGAGAAAGCAGAATGGTGTGTTGCTTCCCTGGTGCCAGGATCAAGGATGTCTCAGAGAGGGTGCAGAATTTTCTCATGGGGGAGAGGGGCCAACAGGAGGTCATTGTCCACATTGGAATCAATGATATGGGAAGGGAAAAGGTTGAGATACTGAAGGGAGATTACAGAGAGTTAGACAGAAATTTAAAAAGGAGGTCGTCAAGAGTAGTAATATCTGGAATACTCCTAGTGCTACGAGCTAGTGAGGGCAGGAATAGGAGGATAGAGCAGGTGAATGCATGGCTGAGGAGCTGGTGTATGGGAGAAAGATTCATATTTTTGGATCATTGGAATCTCTTTTGGAGCAGAAGTGACCTGTACAAGAAGGACAGATTGCACCTGAATTGGAAGGGGACAAATATACTGGCAGGGAAATTTGCTGGAGCTGCTTGGGAGGATTTAAACTAGTAAGGTGGGGTGGTGGGACCCAGGGAGATGGTGAGGAAAGAGATCGATCTGAGACAGGTACAGCTGAGAACAGAAGCAAGTCAAACAGTCAGGGCAGGCAGGGACAAGATAGGACTAATAAATTAAACTGCAGTTAATTCAATGCAAGGGGCCTAACAGGGAAAGCAGATGAACTCAGGGTGTGGTTAGGAACATGGGACTGGGATATCATAGCAATTACAGAAACATGGTCAGGGATGGGCAGGACTGGCAGTTTAATGTTCCAGGACACAAATGTTACAGGAAGGATAGAAAGGGAGGTAAGAGAGGAGGGGGAGTGGCATTTTTGATAAAGGATGACATTACAGCTGCGCTGAGGGAGGATATTCATGGAAATACATCCAGGGAAATTATTTGAGTGGATGAGAAATAAGAAAGGGATGATCACCTTCTTGGGATTGTATTATAGACCCCCAAATAGTCAGAGGGAAATTGAGAAACAAACTTGTAAGGAGATCTCAGCTATCTATAAGAATAAAAGGGTGGTTATGGGAGGGGATTTTAACTTTCCAAACATAGACTGGGACTGTCATAGTGTTAAGGGTTTAGATGGAGAGGAATTTGTTAAGTGTGTACAAGACAATTTTCTGATTCAGTATGTGGATGTACCTACTGGAGAAGGTGCAAATCTTGACCTACTCTTGGGAAATAAGGCAAGGCAGATGACTGAGGTGTCAGTGAGGGAGAACTTTGGGGCAAGTGACCATAATTCTATGAGATTTAAAATAATGATGGAAAATGATAGACCAAATCTAAAAGTTGAAGTTCTAAATTGGAGAAATGCCAATTTTGATGGTATTAGGCAAGAATTTTCGAAAGCTGATTGGGGGCAGATGTTCGCAGGTAAAGGGACAGCTGGAAAATGGGAAGCCTTCAGAAATTGTATAATGAGAATTCAGAGAAAGTGTACTCCTGTTAGGGTGAAAGAAAGGCAGGTAGGTATAGGGAATTCTGGTGACTAAAGAAATTGAGGGTTTCGTCAAGAAAAAGAAGGAAGCATATGTCAGGTATAGACAGGATAGATCGAGTGAATCCTTAGAAGAGAACAGAGGAAGTAGGAGTATACTTAAGAGGGAAATCAGAAAGGCAAAAGGAGGACATAAGGTAGCTTTGGCAAATAGAATTAAGGAGAATCCAAAGGGTTTTTACAAATACATAAAGGACAAAAGGGCAACGAGGGAGAGAATAGGACCCCTCAAAGATCAGCAAGGCGGCCTTTGTGTGGAGACGCAGAAAATGGGGGAAATAGTAAATGAGTATTTTGCATCAATATTTACTGTAGAAAAGGATATGGAATATATAGACTGTAGGGAAATAGATGGTGACATCTTGCAAAATGTCCATATTACAGAGAAGGAAATACTGGATGTCTTGAAACGGGTAAAGGTGGATAAATCTAAAGGACCCGATCAGGTGTACCCGAGAACTCTGTGGGAAGCTAGAGAAGGGATTACTGGGCCCCTTGCTAAGATATTTGTATCATCGATAGTCACAGGTGAGATGCTGAAAGACTGGAGTTTGGCAAACATGGTGCCACTGTTTAAGAAGGGTGGTAAGGACAAGCCAGGGAACTATGGACTGGTGAACCTGACGTCGGTGATGGGCAAGTCGTTAAAGGGAATCCTGAGGGTCAGGATGTACATGTATTTGGAAAAGCAAGGACTGATTAGGGATAGTCAACATGGCTTTGTACGTAAGAAATCATGTCTCACAAACTTGATTGAGTTTTCTGAGGAAGTAACAAAGAGGATTGATGAGGGCAGAGCATTAGATGTGATCTCTATGGACTTCAGTAAGGCATTCGATAAGGTTCCCCATGGGAGACTGATTAGCAAGATTAGATCTCGTGGAATACAGGGAGAACTAGCCATTTGGATACAGAACTGGCTCAAAGGTAGAAGACAGTGGGTGGTGGTGGAGGGTTGTTTTTCAGACTGGAGGCCTGTGACCAGTGGAGTACCACAA